>NC_060188.1:96834318-96901818 GCF_021184085.1 Oncorhynchus gorbuscha
TTGGTGGTGCCGTTTGGTTGGTGGTGCCCCTTGGTTGGTGGTGCCCCTTGGTTGGTGGTTGGTTGGTGGTGCCCCTTGGTTGGTGGTGCCCTTGGTTGGTGCTTGGTTGGTGGTGCCCCTTGGTTGGTGGTGCCCCTTGGTTGGTGGTGCCCCTTGGTTGGTGGTGCCCCTTGGTTGGTGGTGCCCCTTGGTTGGTGGTGCCGTTTGGTTGGTGGTGCCCCTTGGTTGGTGGTGCCCCTTGGTTGGTGGTGCCCCTTGGTTGGTGGTGCCCCTTGGTTGGTGGTGCCGTTTGGTTGGTGGTGCCCCTTGGTTGGTGGTGCCCCTTGGTGCCCCTTGGTTGGTGGTGCCCCTTGGTTGGTGGTGCCCCTTGGTTGGTGGTGCCACTTGCTTGGTGGTGCCCCTTGGTTGGTGGTGCCCCTTGCTTAGGGGAGTTAAAGACTCTGGGACCTTTCAGAACAGCTGTATATACACTGAGATCATGTGACAGATAATGTGACACTTAGATTGCACACAGGTGGACTTTATTTAACTAATGAAGTGACTTCTGAAGGTAATGTAAAGGTAATTGGTTTCACCAGATCTTATTTAGGGGCTTCATAGCAAAGGTGGTGAATACATACACACACAACACACTGAGCTATTCCTGGATTACACAACACACTGAGCTATTCCTGGATTACACAACACACTGAGCTATTCCTGGATTACACAACACACTGAGCTATTCCTGGATTACACAACACACTGAGCTATTCCTGGATTACACAACACACTGAGCTATTCCTGGATTACACAACACACTGAGCTATTCCTGGATTACACAACACACTGAGCTATTCCTGGATTACACCACACACTGAGCTATTCCTGGATTACACAACACACTGAGCTATTCCTGGATTACACAACACACTGAGCTATTCCTGGATTACACAACACACTGAGCTATTCCTGGATTACACAACACACTGAGCTATTCCTGGATTACACAACACACTGAGCTATTCCTGGATTACACAACACACTGAGCTATTCCTGGATTACACAACACACTGAGCTATTCCTGGATTACACAACACACTGAGCTATTCCTGGATTACACAACACACTGAGCTATTCCTGGATTACACAACACACTGAGCTATTCCTGGATTACACAACACACTGAGCTATTCCTGGATTACACAACACACTGAGCTATTCCTGGATTACACAACACACTGAGCTATTCCTGGATTACACAACACACTGAGCTATTCCTGGATTACACAACACACTGAGCTATTCCTGGATTACACAACACACTGAGCTATTCCTGGATTACACAACACACTGAGCTATTCCTGGATTACACAACACACTGAGCTATTCCTGGATTACACAACACACTGAGCTATTCCTGGATTACACAACACACTGAGCTATTCCTGGATTACACAACACACTGAGCTATTCCTGGATTACACCACACACTGAGCTATTCCTGGATTACACAACACACTGAGCTATTCCTGGATTACACAACACACTGAGCTATTCCTGGATTACACAACACACTGAGCTATTCCTGGATTACACAACACACTGAGCTATTCCTGGATTACACAACACACTGAGCTATTCCTGGATTACACAACACACTGAGCTATTCCTGGATTACACAACACACTGAGCTATTCCTGGATTACACAACACACTGAGCTATTCCTGGATTACACAACACACTGAGCTATTCCTGGATTACACAACACACTGAGCTATTCCTGGATTACACAACACACTGAGCTATTCCTGGATTACACAACACACTGAGCTATTCCTGGATTACACAACACACTGAGCTATTCCTGGATTACACAACACACTGAGCTATTCCTGGATTACACAACACACTGAGCTATTCCTGGATTACACAACACACTGAGCTATTCCTGGATTACACAACACACTGAGCTATTCCTGGATTACACAACACACTGAGCTATTCCTGGATTACACAACACACTGAGCTATTCCTGGATTACACAACACACTGAGCTATTCCTGGATTACACAACACACTGAGCTATTCCTGGATTACACAACACACTGAGCTATTCCTGGATTACACAACACACTGAGCTATTCCTGGATTACACAACACACTGAGCTATTCCTGGATTACACAACACACTGAGCTATTCCTGGATTACACAACACACTGAGCTATTCCTGGATTACACAACACACTGAGCTATTCCTGGATTACACAACACACTGAGCTATTCCTGGATTACACAACACACTGAGCTATTCCTGGATTACACAACACACTGAGCTATTCCTGGATTACACAACACACTGAGCTATTCCTGGATTACACAACACACTGAGCTATTCCTGGATTACACAACACACTGAGCTATTCCTGGATTACACAACACACTGAGCTATTCCTGGATTACACAACACACTGAGCTATTCCTGGATTACACAACACACTGAGCTATTCCTGGATTACACAACACACTGAGCTATTCCTGGATTACACTCTACACAACACACTGAGCTATTCCTGGATTACACTCTACACAACACACTGAGCTATTCCTGGATTACACTCTACACAACACACTGAGCTATTCCTGGATTACACTCTACACCACACACTGAGCTATTCCTGGATTACACTCTACACAACACACTGAGCTATTCCTGGATTACACTCTACACCACACACTGAGCTATTCCTGGATTACACAACACACTGAGCTATTCCTGGATTACACAACACACTGAGCTATTCCTGGATTACACTCTACACTACACACTGAGCTATTCCTGGATTACACTCTACACAACACACTGAGCTATTCCTGGATTACACTCTACACAACACACTGAGCTATTCCTGGATTACACTCTACACAACACACTGAGCTATTCCTGGATTACACTCTACACAACACACTGAGCTATTCCTGGATTACACTCTACACAACACACTGAGCTATTCCTGGATTACACTCTACACTACACACTGAGCTATTCCTGGATTACACTCTACACTACACACTGAGCTATTCCTGGATTACACTCTACACTACACACTGAGCTATTCCTGGATTACACTCTACACTACACACTGAGCTATTCCTGGATTACACTCTACACAACACACTGAGCTATTCCTGGATTACACTCTACACAACACACTGGGCTACTCCTGGATTACACAACACACTGAGCTATTCCTGGATTACACTCTACACAACACACTGAGCTATTCCTGGATTACATTCTACACAACACACTGAGCAATTCCTGGATTACACTCTACACAACACACTGAGCTATTCCTGGATTACACTCTACACAACACACTAAGGTATTCCTGGATTACACTCTACACAACACACTAAGATATTCCTGGATTACACTCTACACAACACACTGAGCTATTCCTGGATTACACTCTACACAACACACTAAGGTATTCCTGGATTACACTCTACACAACACACTAAAATATTCCTGGATTACACCATACACAACACACTGAGCTATTCCTGGATTACACTTTACACAACACAGTAAGATATTCCTGATTACAGTCAGCCAATCCTGAGCTATTCCTGGATTACACTCTACACACTATAGTCATCCCCCCTAGACTGTACTATTATATAGTCAGCCATCCTAGACTGTAGTATTCTATAGTCAGCCATCCTAGACAGTAGTATTATATAGTCAGCCATCCTAGACTGTAGTATTCTGTAGTCAGCCATCCTAGACAGTAGTATTCTGTAGTCAGCCATGCTAGACAGTAGTATTCTGTAGTCAGCCATCCTAGACAGTAGTATTCTGTAGTCAGCCATGCTAGACTGTAGTATTGTGTAGTCAGCCATGCTAGACTGTAGTATTCTGTAGTCAGCCATCCTAGACAGTAGTATTCTGTAGTCAGCCATGCTAGACTGTAGTATTCTGTAGTCAGCCATCCTAGACTGTAGTATTCTGTAGTCAGCCATCCTAGACTGTAGTATTCTGTAGTCAGCCATCCTAGACAGTAGTATTCTGTAGTCAGCCATGCTAGACTGTAGTATTGTGTAGTCAGCCATGCTAGACTGTAGTATTCTGTAGTCAGCCATCCTAGACAGTAGTATTCTGTAGTCAGCCATCCTAGACTGTAGTATTATATAGTCAGCCATCCCAGACTGTAGTATTATATAGTCAGCCATCCTAGACTGTAGTATTCTGTAGTCAGCCATCCTAGACTGTAGTATTCTATAGTCAGCCATCCTAGACTGTAGTATTTTATAGTCAGCCATGCTTGTTTCTCTGCTGAGATGTTAATTTAGTTGTTATGATTTGACTAGTTAAACTGTTTATGGCTAAACACTGACCCCTGCTGGTAGATGGGAACTGGTTAAACTGTGTATGGCTAAACACTGACCCCTGCTGGTAGATGGGAACTGGTTAAACTGTTTATGGCTAAACACTGACCTCTGCTGGTAGATGGGAACTGGTTAAACTGTTTATGGTTAAACACTGCTGTTAGCGAGAGAGGAACTATTGAAACTGTATGTTTAAACTCAGACCCCTGCTCATAGAGAGGATGACACCGTATATGTTTAAACACTGACCTCTGCTGGTAGAGAGTGGAGCTGCATCTGAATAAGCTCCATCTGATACATTTTGTACCTATAATATATAATATATGCCATTTAGCAGACGCTTTTATCCAAAGCGACTTACAGTCATGTGTGCATACATTCTACATATGGGTGGTCCCGGGGATCGAACCCACTACCCTGGCGTTACAAGCGCCATGCTCTACCAACTGAGCTACAGAAGGACCACTCCTAATAGTTAATTGCACTCACCAGTTTCTAAATCAGTCCCTGACTTTAAATCAGCAGTGAAAATAAAGTCAAGGTTCAGATTTGAGCGTCCCCAGCTCATAGAGTCTGATATGACTTCAGGTTTAGCCAGTAACACAACATTAACATATCGACACCATTTGCCTAACGATTAATTATTTCAAGTTGTTATGATGATTATTTCTGTTATTGTTAAAACGGAAACGATTGACGTGTCAGATTGGATCACAGGTGGCTTCTGGGGGTGAGATGGTGAATACCAGTGGAGGCTTCTGGGGGGTGAGATGGTGAATACCAGTGGAGGCTTCTGGGGGGGGGTGAGATGGTGAATACCAGTGGAGGCTTCTGGGGGTGAGATGGTGAATACCAGTGGAGGCTTCTGGGGGGTGAGATGGTGAATACCAGTGGAGGCTTCTGGGGGTGAGATGGTGAATACCAGTGGAGGCTTCTGGGGGTGAGATGGTGAATACCAGTGGAGGCTTCTGGGGGTGAGATGGTGAATACCAGTGGAGGCTTCTGGGGGTGAGATGGTGAATACCAGTGGAGGCTTCTGGGGGTGGATACCAGTGGAGGCTTCTGGGGGTGAGATGGTGAATACCAGTGGAGGCTTCTGGGGGTGAGATGGTGAATACCAGTGGAGGCTTCTGGGGGTGAGATGGTGAATACCAGTGGAGGCTTCTGGGGGTGAGATGGTGAATACCAGTGGAGGCTTCTGGGGGTGAGATGGTGAATACCAGTGGAGGCTTCTGGGGGTGAGATGGTGAATACCAGTGGAGGCTTCTGGGGGTGAGATGGTGAATACCAGTGGAGGCTTCTGGGGGGGGTGAGATGGTGAATACCAGTGGAGGCTTCTGGGGGTGAGATGGTGAATACCAGTGGAGGCTTCTGGGGGTGAGATGGTGAATACCAGTGGAGGCTTCTGGGGGTGAGATGGTGAATACCAGTGGAGGCTTCTGGGGGTGAGATGGTGAATACCAATGGAGGAGATGGTGAAACAGTGGAGGCTTCTGGGGGTGAGATGAATGTCCGATGGTGAATACCAGTGGAGGCTTCTGGGGGTGAATGGTGAATACCAGTGGAATCAAACACCAAATGAATGGAATCAAACACATGGAAACCAATGTGTTTGATGTGTTTGATACCATTCCACTGATTCCGCTCCAGTCATTACCACGAGCCCCATCCTCCCCTAATGAAGGTGTCACCAACCTCCTGTGGATTGGACCATTGACCAGCAGGCTGTGATTGTGGCTTTTAGCATCTTGTGGCTAGCAGGCTGTCATTGTGGCTAGCAGCATCTTGTGGCTAGCAGGCTGTGATTGTGGCTTTCAGCATCTTGTGGCTAGCAGGCAGTGATTGTGGCTAGCAGGCTGTGATTGTGGCTAGCAGGCTGTGATTGTGGCTAGCAGGCTGTGATTGTGGCTAGCAGCATCTTGTGGCTAGCAGGCTGTGATTGTGGCTAGCAGGCTGTGATTGTGACTAGCAGGCTGTGATTGTGGCTAGCAGGCTGTGATTGTGGCTAGCAGGCTGTGATTGTTGCTTTCAGCATCTTGTGGCTAGCAGGCTGTGATTGTGGCTAGCAGGCTGTGATTGTGGCTAGCAGCATCTTGTGGTTAGCAGGCTGTGATTGTGGCTAGCAGGCTATGATTGTGGCTAGTAGGCTGTGATTGTGGCTAGCAGGCTGTGATTGTTGCTTTCAGCATCTTGTGGCTAGCAGGCTGTGATTGTGGCTAGCAGGCTGTGATTGTGGCTAGCAGCATCTTGTGGTTAGCAGGCTGTGATTGTGGCTAGCAGGCTGTGATTGTGGCTAGCAGGCTGTGATTGTGGCTAGCAGCATCTTGTGGATAGCAGGCTGTGATTGTGACTAGCAGGCTGTGATTGTGACTAGCAGGCTGTGATTGTGGCTAGCAGGCTGTGATTGTGGCTAGCAGCATCTTGTGGCTAGCAAGCTGTGATTGTGGCTTTCAGCATCTTGTGGCTAGCAGGCTGTGATTGTGGCTAGCAGGCTGTGATTGTGGCTAGCAGCATCTTGTGGCTAGCAGGCTGTGATTGTGGCTAGCAGCATCTTGTGGCTAGCAGGCTGTGATTGTGGCTAGCAGGCTGTGATTGTGGCTAGCAGGCTGTGATTGTTGCTTTCAGCATCTTGTGGCTAGCAGGCTGTGATTGTGGCTAGCAGCATGATTGTGGCTAGCAGGCTGTGATTGTGGCTAGCAGCATCTTGTGGCTAGCAGGCTGTGATTGTGGCTAGCAGGCTGTGATTGTGGCTAGCAGGCTGTGATTGTTGCTTTCAGCATCTTGTGGCTAGCAGGCTGTGATTGTGGCTAGCAGGCTGTGATTGTGGCTAGCAGCATCTTGTGGCTAGCAGGCTGTGATTGTGGCTAGCAGGCTGTGATTGTGACTAGCAGGCTGTGATTGTGGCTAGCAGGCTGTGATTGTGGCTAGCAGGCTGTGATTGTTGCATTCAGCATCTTGTGGCTAGCAGACTGTGATTGTGGCTAGCAGGCTGTGATTGTGGCTAGCAGGCTGTGATTGTGGCTAGCAGCATCTTGTGGCTAGCAGGCTGTGATTGTGGCTAGCAGGCTGTGATTGTGGCTAGCAGGCTGTGATTGTGGCTAGCAGCATCTTGTGGTTAGCAGGCTGTGATTGTGGCTAGCAGGCTGTGATTGTGGCTAGCAGGCTGTGATTGTGGCTAGCAGCATCTTGTGGATAGCAGGCTGTGATTGTGACTAGCAGGCTGTGATTGTGACTAGCAGGCTGTGATTGTGGCTAGCAGGCTGTGATTGTGGCTAGCAGCATCTTGTGGCTAGCAAGCTGTGATTGTGGCTTTCAGCATCTTGTGGCTAGCAGGCTGTGATTGTGGCTAGCAGGCTGTGATTGTGGCTAGCAGCATCTTGTGGCTAGCAGGCTGTGATTGTGGCTAGCAGCATCTTGTGGCTAGCAGGCTGTGAATGTGGCTAGCAGGCTGTGATTGTGGCTAGCAGGCTGTGATTGTTGCTTTCAGCATCTTGTGGCTAGCAGGCAGTGATTGTGGCTAACAGGCTGTGATTGTGGCTAGCAGCATCTTGTGGCTAGCAAGCTGTGATTGTGGCTTTCAGCATCTTGTGGCTAGCAGGCTGTGATTGTGGCTAGCAGGCTGTGATTGTGGCTAGCAGCATCTTGTGGCTAGCAGGCTGTGATTGTGGCTAGCAGCATCTTGTGGCTAGCAGGCTGTGATTGTGGCTAGCAGGCTGTGATTGTTGCTTTCAGCATCTTGTGGCTAGCAGGCTGTGATTGTGGCTAGCAGGCTGTGATTGTGGCTAGCAGGCTGTGATTGTGGCTAGCAGCATCTTGTCGCTAGCAGGCTGTGATTGTGGCTAGCAGGCTGTGATTGTGGCTAGCAGGCTGTGATTGTGGCTAGCAGGCTGTGATTGTTGCTTTCAGCATCTTGTGGCTAGCAGGCTGTGATTGTGGCTAGCAGGCTGTGATTGTGGCTAGCAGCATCTTGTGGCTAGCAGGCTGTGATTGTGGCTAGCAGGCTGTGATTGTGACTAGCAGGTTGTGATTGTGGCTAGCAGGCTGTGATTGAGGCTAGCAGGCTGTGATTGTTGCATTCAGCATCTTGTGGCTAGCAGGCTGTGATTGTGGCTAGCAGGCTGTGATTGTGGCTAGCAGGCTGTGATTGTGGCTAGCAGCATCTTGTGGCTAGCAGGCTGTGATTGTGGCTAGCAGGCTGTGATTGTGGCTAGCAGGCTTTGCCAGTAGTGGAAAAAGGTCTCCATTGTAAAGATATTTTTGTAGAAAATGATTCAAGTAAAAGTGAAAGTCACCCAGCAAAATACATATTGAGTAAAAGTTTAAAAAAATAAATTTGTTTAAAATGTACTTAGTACTCAACTGTCATGCTTCAGTAAAGTAAAAGTAAATACTATACATCAAATTCCTGATATTTTAGGAAACCAGATGGCACAACTGTCTTGTTTTTTAAATGTACTGACAGACAGGGGACACACACCCACACAGACATTTAGTGAGTCTTCCAGAACAGAGGCTGTAGGGTTGACAACACGTTATATTGATAGGTGTGTGAGTTGGACCATGTTGCTGTCCTGCCCGAGCATTCAAAATATATCGAGTACTTCTGGATGTCAGGGAGGAAAAAGTACATGTTTTTTCTTTAGTAAAAGCAAATACTACTCCAAAAAACAACTGAAGTAGTACTTCAAAAGTATTTTTTACTGAAGTACTTTACACCACTGGGCTGTGCTATGATCAAATGGCACTATGGGCCCTGGTCATGAGTAGTGTATTATGTAGGGCATGATGGCTTCCCTACAAAGATTTTGCTTGGGCAGAGCTCCAAATGTGCTCTCCAGATTAGGGTCGTAGCAGCGACAGTGTGTGAGGACTTAAACATGTTAACAAAAACAAAGAGGTACTGCTGACAAAACATTTGAGAACATTTGAAGCGGGTTTTCACAGAATGTCTCTGTTATTTTGAGAATTGTTTCAGCTGCAGCAACAGGGGTGAAACGGTCTACAACGTTTAATTTTAAAATTTCTGAAGTGATATTTGACTTTGCATGAGTGACAAGAAGTAACTAGCCACAATGACATTTGTTTTGAGAAAAGTAGGCTAACCTAAGCTACCTAGGTACAGTATAACTAGCTACCTAGGTACAGTATAACTAGCTACCTAGGTACAGTATAACTAGCTACCTAGGTACAGTATAACTAGCTACCTAGGTACAGTATAACTCGCTACCTAGGTACAGTATAACTAGCTACCTAGGTACAGTATAACTAGCTACCTAGGTACAGTATAACTAGCTAGGTACAGTATAACTCGCTACCTAGGTACAGTATAACTAGCTACCTAGGTACAGTATAACTAGCTACCTAGGTACAGTATTACTAGCTACCTAGGTACAGTATAACTAGCTACCTAGGTACAGTATAACTAGCTACCTAGGTACAGTATAACTAGCTACCTAGGTACAGTATAACTAGCTACCTAGGTACAGTATTACTAGCTACCTAGGTACAGTATAACTAGCTACCTAGGTACAGTATAACTAGCTACCTAGGTACAGTATAACTAGCTACCTAGGTACCGTATTACTAGCTACCTAGGTACAGTATAACTCGCTACCTAGGTACAGTATAACTAGCAACCTAGGTACAGTATTACTAGCTACCTAGGTACAGTATAACTAGCTACCTAGGTACCGTATTACTAGCTACCTAGGTACAGTATAACTAGCTACCTAGGTACAGTATAACTAGCTACCTAGGTACAGTATAACTAGCTACCTAGGTACAGTATAACTAGCTACCTAGGTACAGTATAACTAGCTAGTTAGTCGCTAGTTCAATTTCTCTCTGGATTATTAGGCCAACGAAATGTTAATCAACATTTTATTGAACTAAAAGGTTCGCTGTGTTAGCCCAGTTGCTAGCTTATCCAGGGTCAGTGATACATAGAGTAACCATGTATTGTCTATCAATGGGAACGACGCCAATCATTTTGAAAGCAACGTTGCTAACTCAAATTGAAAAATAAAACGAACCTCAGTAAATATGACCTGTAACGCTCATCTCCTGTAGCCTAATTGTCATCTCTTTATTTGTTTATACCATACCTGTATTACAAGGATTTCCACTCACCAAATGTACATATCAGCACCTTAAAAGGTAAAAAATACAAGGTACAAGGTACAAAATCTGGTATATTTCAATTGAGAACATTTGACTAAACATGTATACGGTGTGAGTTGAGCTCTTCTCTGCTTCAGATGACAAAGGGCTGCATTTCATGGGCCCATGAGGTCAGTAATGCCATGGTAACTGTAGGTCTATGTGTCATGCTGAAACAGGCCATATGATAGGCTGACAATCCAATGAAACAGGCCATACGATAGGCTGACAATCCAATGAAACAGATTGGAGATCTTTACAACCAGACAAAAAAAAAGGAAATGTTAATTTGAGAAACCGACAGAGAAACACAGACGCCTTACAGACAACCCCTTCCCCTGTTTATTGCAGCATTGTGATGTTTGATTCATCGAACATTCATTCAACATGTACAAATATGTTAATGTAAAGATTTGACATCTGTTTAAAACAAACAACACTTCGAAAATGAATTAGTAACAAATAGACGATTATTACTAAAGCATAATTTCAGGTGAACAATCCAAAAACACTCCATTGGCTGACTTCTATCCCAGCCCAGCCAATCACATGCTAGGTTTGATAAGTCGAATCAGGTGTGTTACCCAGCAGGCCTCCTGCTCCCATTTTAATAGGTTTATACATGTGTTGTTTTAGCTGTATTTTATATATAACCCATGGCATATAGGATAGACCCATAGGTGTCACGTTCTGACACGAGTTCTTGTGTTATTTGTTTGTGTTAGTTGGTCAGGACGTGAGTTGGGTGGGCATTCTATGTTTTGTGTTTCTAGGTTGGTTTTCTGTGTTCAGGCCTAGTATGGTTCTCAATCAGAGGCAGGTGTCGTTAGTTGTCTCTGATTGAGAATCATACTTAGGTAGACTGGGTTTCACTGTTGTTTTGTGGGTGATTGTTTCCGTGTTTATCGCTACACGGGACTGTTTTGGTTTGTTTATTGTTTTGTATTCATAGTGTTCAGTATATGTTTTCTAAATAAACAACCATGGACACTTACAACGCTGCGCATTGGTCCTGCGATCCTTCTCGCTCCTCCTCCTCAGACGAAGAGGAGGAGGAAAACCCTTACAATAGCCTCTTCGGGAGATTCATTGGGACCTCTCTGTTCATCTGCAAACAAGCTTTCCATAGCTGAGGACAGCCTTCATTATAGTCTAATTAAATGGCACTGAATATTTAGTCGCTATTATCTCTGTATCCTCGTAGTTTTCCCCTCTCGGGACTGGAACTGGAGAATATTTTCTTAATGTCCTCCCACAAAGTGACCTGCATGGTCCAGTAGCTCTTCCTTTGCTGCCAGCTGGAGCTGCAATGTCACCCTCTTCCATGGCTGTTATCTACAAATACATTTGGAGACTGTGTCTTTAATTTACAATGATTATATCAAGATAGCTACCTGATGACATTTAATTAACTTAGCTAAACAGGGTGCAAAGTTAGCTAGTGAGCTAGCTAGCAGCTCAGTTGAGTTGGCCTACTGCCTCTGTCTTTTGGGTCCTTACAAAACAAAATAATGGACAAATCTTCACATTTTTTTCAGGGCTAGCAATTCCAGAAGCCATGTGGATGAATGGTGTGTTAGCAATTCCAGAAGCCATGTGGATGAATGGTGTGTTTGTCACCAGAAGCCATGTGGATGAATGGAGTGTTAGCAATTCCAGAAGCCATGTGGATGAATGGTGTTTGTCACCAGAAGCCATGTGAATGAATGGAGTGTTTGTCACCAGAAGCCATGTGAATGAATGGTGTGTTTGTCACCAGAAGCCATGTGGATGAATGGAGTGTTAGCAATTCCAGAAGCCATGTGGATGAATGGTGTGTTAGCAATTCCAGAAGCCATGTGGATGAATGGTGTGTTTGTCACCAGAAGCCATGTGGATGAATGGTGTGTTTGTCACCAGAAGCCATGTGAATGAATGGAGTGTTTGTCACCAGAAGCCATGTGAATGAATGGTGTGTTTGTCACCAGAAGCCATGTGGATGAATGGAGTGTTAGCAATTCCAGAAGCCATGTGGATGAATGGTGTGTTAGCAATTCCAGAAGCCATGTGGATGAATGGTGTGTTAGCAATTCCAGAAGCCATGTGGATGAATGGTGTGTTAGCAATTCCAGAAGCCATGTGGATGAATGGTGTGTTTGTCACCAGAAGCCATGTGGATGAATGGTGTGTTTGTCACCAGAAGCCATGTGGATGAATGGTGTGTTTGTCACCAGAAGCCATGTGGATGAATGGTGTGTTTGTCACCAGAAGCCATGTGGATGAATGGTGTGTTAGCAATTCCAGAAGCCATGTGGATGAATGGTGTGTTTGTCACCAGAAGCCATGTGGATGAATGGAGTGTTTGTCACCAGAAGCCATGTGGATGAATGGAGTGTTTGTCACCAGAAGCCATGTGGATGAATGGAGTGTTTGTCACCAGAAGCCATGTGGATGAATGGAGTGTTTGTCACCAGAAGCCATGTGGATGAATGGAGTGTTTGTCACCAGAAGCCATGTGGATGAATGGTGTGTTTGTCACCAGAAGCCATGTGGATGAATGGTGTGTTTGTCACCAGAAGCCATGTGGATGAATGGTGTGTTTGTCACCAGAAGCCATGTGGATGAATGGTGTGTTAGCAATTCCAGAAGCCATGTGGATGAATGGTGTGTTTGTCAATTCCAGAAGCCATGTGGATGAATGGTGTTTGTCACCAGAAGCCATGTGGATGAATGGTGTTTTTCACCAGAAGCCATGTGGATGAATGGTGTGTTTGTCACCAGAAGCCATGTGGATGAATGGTGTGTTAGTCAATTCCAGAAGCCATGTGGATGAATGGTGTGTTTGTCACCAGAAGCCATGTGGATGAATGGTGTGTTTGTCACCAGAAGCCATGTGGATGAATGGTGTGTTTGTCAATTCCAGAAGCCATGTGGATGAATGGTGTGTTAGCAATTCCAGAAGCCATGTGGATGAATGGTGTGTTTGTCACCAGAAGCCATGTGGATGAATGGTGTGTTTGTCACCAGAAGCCATGTGGATGAATGGTGTGTTAGCAATTCCAGAAGCCATGTGGATGAATGGTGTGTTTGTCACCAGAAGCCATGTGGATGAATGGAGTGTTTGTCACCAGAAGCCATGTGGATGAATGGAGTGTTTGTCACCAGAAGCCATGTGGATGAATGGAGTGTTTGTCACCAGAAGCCATGTGGATGAATGGAGTGTTTGTCACCAGAAGCCATGTGGATGAATGGAGTGTTTGTCACCAGAAGCCATGTGGATGAATGGTGTGTTTGTCACCAGAAGCCATGTGGATGAATGGTGTGTTTGTCACCAGAAGCCATGTGGATGAATGGTGTGTTTGTCACCAGAAGCCATGTGGATGAATGGTGTGTTAGCAATTCCAGAAGCCATGTGGATGAATGGTGTGTTAGCAATTCCAGAAGCCATGTGGATGAATGGTGTTTTTCACCAGAAGCCATGTGGATGAATGGTGTTTTTCACCAGAAGCCATGTGGATGAATGGTGTGTTAGCAATTCCAGAAGCCATGTGGATGAATGGTGTGTTAGCAATTCCAGAAGCCATGTGGATGAATGGTGTGTTAGCAATTCCAGAAGCCATGTGGATGAATGGTGTGTTAGCAATTCCAGAAGCCATGTGGATGAATGGTGTGTTAGCAATTCCAGAAGCCATGTGGATGAATGGAGTGTTAGCAATTCCAGAAGCCATGTGGATGAATGGTGTGTTAGCAATTCCAGAAGCCATGTGGATGAATGGTGTGTTAGCAATTCCAGAAGCCATGTGGATGAATGGTGTGTTAGCAATTCCAGAAGCCATGTGGATGAATGGTGTGTTAGCAATTCCAGAAGCCATGTGGATGAATGGTGTGTTTGTCACCAGAAGCCATGTGGATGAATGGAGTGTTAGCAATTCCAGAAGCCATGTGGATGAATGGTGTGTTAGCAATTCCAGAAGCCATGTGGATGAATGGTGTTTGTCACCAGAAGCCATGTGGATGAATGGTGTGTTTGTCACCAGAAGCCATGTGGATGAATGGTGTGTTTGTCACCAGAAGCCATGTGGATGAATGGTGTGTTTGTCACCAGAAGCCATGTGAATGAATGGAGTGTTTGTCACCAGAAGCCATGTGGATGAATGGAGTGTTTGTCACCAGAAGCCATGTGGATGAATGGTGTGTTTGTCACCAGAAGCCATGTGGATGAATGGTGTGTTTGTCACCAGAAGCCATGTGGATGAATGGTGTGTTTGTCACCAGAAGCCATGTGGATGAATGGTGTGTTAGCAATTCCAGAAGCCATGTGGATGAATGGTGTGTTAGCAATTCCAGAAGCCATGTGGATGAATGGTGTTTTTCACCAGAAGCCATGTGGATGAATGGTGTTTTTCACCAGAAGCCATGTGGATGAATGGTGTGTTTTTCACCAGAAGCCATGTGGATGAATGGTGTTTTTCACCAGAGAGGTTTAGAACGTGTCGTGATGTTTGACTTTACCAGCGTAATTCACTTTCAATTTCAATACATATAAATCACAGACTGTCGGCCACACTTGAAACTAGCAACAACTTGTGATTTTGTAGGTCTTGCAATGCAAGTCTCGGTAACAAAATGCCCATTACACTTCTGTGGAAATATCTGCAGTCATTGGTCTAATCCCGAATGGACCCCTAGACCCTATGCACTTGTGGAGATCTGATTGGGTTTGATTAATATAAGCAATATGTTGACATTTTCACCTAGCCTATCAGAGGGTCCGTTGGGGATTGGACCCTAGACTGAGTAACCTTTTCAGTCACCTTGGTTCTGGATGCTGGGCCACAAAACTGTCTAGAGTTCCTCTCATACTATGTCACCATCTCCTGTTACCCAGTCCTGTGCTGATGACAGTGTGGACATTAGTGATATTAGTGACTAACGACCTTGTGGAAAAGAGGTGTAACTTTGAATTGAATGAGTCGTCCAGTGGGATTCAGATGGGCTGTAATTAAATTATAGGGCTGAATCTGAAATGGCTATCAGAGGTACTCCACTACGCTGAACAAAAATATAAACTCAACATGTAAAGGGTTGGTCCGGTGTTTAATGGGCTGTAAAGGAAATATCCCAGAAATGCAGAAAAGGCTTATTTTTAAAATATTTTTTTAATATTAAAAAAAAAAAAAAAAGTTTTTTTTTTCTTCATAAAATTTAAAATGTGCAGTTTTCACACAACACAATACAACACAATACCACAGATGTCTCAAGTTTTGAGGGAGTTGGCATGTTGACTGCAGGAATGTCCACCAGAGATGTTGGCGGAGAATTTGTACATTTCTCTACCATAAGCCGCCTGCAACATAGTTTTAGAGAATTTGGCAGTAAGTCCAACCGGCCTCTGTAACCACACCAGCCCAGGACATCCACATCCGGCTTCTTCACCTGTGGGATCATCTGAAGGTGAAGGGCGGGCCTAATGAATACATTTTTATTGGCTGATATTCCTGTACACTATATATACAAACGTATGTGGATTCGGCTATTTCAGCGACACCGGTTGCTGACAGGTGTATACAATCGAGCACACAGCCATGCAATCTCCATAGACAAACATTGGCAGTGGAATAGCCCATACTAAAGTGCTCAGTGACTTTCATTGTGGCACCGTCATCTTTCTAGCAAGTCATTTCATCAAATGTTTGCCTTGCTAGAGCTTCCCCGGTCAACTGCAAATGCTCTTATTTTGAAGTGAAAACCTCTAGGAAAAACAACGCCTCGGCCGTTAAGTGGTAGGCCACACAAGCTCACAGAATGGGACCGGCGAGTGCTGAATCTCGTAAAAATCGCCTGTTACAACACTCATTACCAACTTCCTGCCTCTAGAAGCAACGTCAGCACAATAACTGTTTGTCGGGAGTTTCATGAAATGGTTTTCCATGGCCGAGTAGCCGCACGCAAGCCGAAGCATTGGCTAAAGTGGTGTTCTCTGGAGTGATGAATCACGCTTCACCATCAGGCAGGTCAGGGCTAACCATCTCGACAAACCTTTTCTGTATGGACCTCGCTGCACGGGGTCATTGTCATGCTGAAACAGGAAAGGGCCTTCCCCTAAACTGTTGCCACAAAGTTGGAAGCACAGAATGGTCTAGATTCTACCACATGTTTATTTTTGATTAATCTTTATTCAACCAGGGGAACCTAATGAGACCAGGGTCTCATTTCCAATGGTGTCCTGTGAACATCAGTTCAAGCAATGTGAGCGACACATTTAAGCGGGTGTTCACTACAAAATTACAGTTACAACCTTTCAAATAAATTACATTCCGTTTAAAATGGCAACTGATATATACAATCAACCAAAACAAGTTGAGTTTTAATTGGTTACATTTTTTTTTAGCAGAGCCCTAAATTCACCTTTTGGAACCAAATAATATGTTTTATAGTGACCTATAGGTCATCCCAGGACTGAGGGGCATATGAATTGAAAGCAGTCTTCCTTAACTCAGAGGAACTTCTAGAACTAACCAGTCCAGAGGTTAACTCAGAGGAGACCCGTGGAACTTCTAGAACTAACCAGTCTAGAGATTTTAACTTAGAGGCGAGGTAGTATGAGAGTTTCTGGAGAAGTGCTTTATATACAAATAATAGCCAATGTTGGTTCCTTCTAGTAGTCAGAGACTCCCTAACCAACAACTATATAAGAGACAATGTTTGTTCCTTCTAGTAGTCAGAGACTCCCCAACCAACAACTATATAAGAGACAATGTTTGTTCCTTCTAGTAGTCAGAGACTCCCCAACCAACAGAACTATATTAGGGTGGCAGGGTAGATTAGTGGTTAGAGCGTTGGACTAGTAACCGAAAGGTTGCAAGATTGAATCCCCGAGCTGACAAGGTACAAATCTGTCGTTCTGCCCCTGAACAGGCAGTTAACCCACTGTTCCTAGGCCGTCATTGAAAATAAGAATTTGTTCTTAACTGACTTGCCTAGTTAAATAAAGGTTAAAAAAACTATAAGAAACATAAATTATCACCAGTTATAAAACGCATGGCTGAGTGGTGGACTGAATCTAGAGGTTCTAACACAGAGGCTGAGTGGTGGACTGAATCTAGAGGTTCTAACACAGAGGCTGAGTGGTGGACTGAATCTAGAGGTTCTAACACAGAGGCTGAGTGGTGGACTGAATCTAGAGGTTCTAACACAGAGGCTGAGTGGTGAACTGAATCTAGAGGTTCTAACACAGAGGCTGAGTGGTGAACTGAATCTAGAGGTTCTAACACAGAGGCTGAGTGGTGGACTGAATCTAGAGGTTCTAACACAGGGAATGAGTTCATGTAGATTGAGTCGTCAGTCAATTACTGGGAGGAGTGATGCTTGAACAATCTTCCTCCTTTTTTCAAAAGTGAGACAGTATTTATTTCTATATAGGAAATCATAACTTTTTATTGTCCGCTTATCAATGTGTTTCTAAAAAGAACATCTTATCGTCAATCCCAATAACTAGATACTTGTGATGGGGGACTATTAAAAGAACATCTTATCGTCAATCCCAATACCTAGATACTTGTGATGGGGGACTATTAAAAGAGCATCTTATCGTCAATCCCAATACCTAGATACTTGTGATGGGGGACTATTAAAAGAGCATCTTATCGTCAATCCCAATACCTAGATACTTGTGATGGGGGACTATTAAAAGAACATCTTATCGTCAATTAAAATAAGTAGATACTTGTGATGGGGGACTATTAAAAGAACATCTTATCGTCAATTAAAATACCTAGATACTTGTGATGGGGGACTATTAAAAGAACATCTTATCGTCAATCCCAATACCTAGATACTTGTGATGGGGGACTAGCTCAATTCGGGATGCTCTCAACGTACGGATAAATGTACGATACATTTAGGATAAATACATTTCACGAGACCTGGAGAGAAGAACATAAAGTTGGGTTTTATCAGCAATTAGCAGTAATTTAAGATCAGTGAGCTATTCCTGAATGTAATTAAAACCAAGCAGGAGGTCGTGAATGACCTGCTGCACCGAGGGAAATATATTACTGTCATCTGCTTAAAGATGTAAGCCCCAGTTTTTATTATTCAGGGACAAACAAACAGGAATGTAAAGAGTGAACAGTAAAGCACTTAGTATTGAGATTTGTGGGACTCATTTAGTTATGTTAAGAAAATGAACTGAAATTCATCAGCAGAGTTTGGTCTAGACCAATTTCGGGTGGCTTCCTTTGCCGGAGTGCATGATCAACAGTATCGACTGCTTTCTACAGATCAATATGAAGGGCAGTGCTGTGTCCTGTCTAGTGGGTTAACCAGTTCATTATGACTAGAGAAGCAGCTGAGATGGTGTCCTGTCTAGTGGGTTAACCAGGTCATTATGACTAGAGAAGCAGCTGAGATGGTGTCCTGTCTAGTGGGTTAACCAGTTCATTATGACTAGAGAAGCAGCTGAGATGGTGTCCTGTCTAGTGGGTTAACCAGGTCATTATGACTAGAGAAGCAGCTGAGATGGTGTCCTGTCTAGTGGGTTAACCAGTTCATTATGACTAGAGAAGCAGCTGAGATGGTGTCCTGTCTAGTGGGTTAACCAGTTCATTATGACTAGAGAAGCAGCTGAGATGGTGCTGTGTCCTGTCTAGTGGGTTAACCAGGTCATTATGACTAGAGAAGCAGCTGAGATGGTGTCCTGTCTAGTGGGTTAACCAGTTCATTATGACTAGAGAAGCAGCTGAGATGGTGCTGTGTCCTGTCTAGTGGGTTAACCAGTTCATTATGACTAGAGAAGCAGCTGAGATGGTGTCCTGTCTAGTGGGTTAACCAGGTCATTATGACTAGAGAAGCAGCTGAGATGGTGCTGTGTCCTGTCTAGTGGGTTAACCAGTTCATTATGACTAGAGAAGCAGCTGAGATGGTGCTGTGTCCTGTCTAGTGGGTTAACCAGTTCATTATGACTAGAGAAGCAGCTGAGATGGTGCTGTGTCCTGTCTAGTGGGTTAACCAGGTCATTATGACTAGAGAAGCAGCTGAGATGGTGTCCTGTCTAGTGGGTTAACCAGTTCATCATGACTAGAGAAGCAGCTGAGATGGTGTCCTGTCTAGTGGGTTAACCAGGTCATCATGACTAGAGAAGCAGCTGAGATGGTGTCCTGTCTAGTGGGTTAACCAGGTCATTATGACTAGAGAAGCAGCTGAGATGGTGTCCTGTCTAGTGGGTTAACCAGTTCATTATGACTAGAGAAGCAGCTGAGAAGCCTTAAAGTTATTTTTCACAAAAATATCTCCACAACATTCTTTGGCGTATCACATCTATAAACATTATAATCATGAAGTGCGATGGAATTGTCATCAACAGAGATTTTAACCATGTTTCAGAGCACACTGAAATGTCGGGATTTGTACGTCCAACATGCCCATCTTACATTTACATTTACATTTAAGTCATTTAGCAGATGCTCTTATCCAGAGCGACTTCCAAGCCCCATTAGCTCCGTTAGCTCTGTTATCCCCGTTGGCTCTGTTATCCCCGTTAGCTCTGTTATCCCCGTTAGCTCTGTTATCCCCGTTAGCTCTGTTATCCCCGTTAGCTCTGTTATCCCCGTTAGCTCAGTTAGCCCCTTTAGCTCCGTTATCCCCGTTGGCTCTGTTATCCCCGTTAGCTCTGTTATCCCCGTTAGCTCAGTTAGCCCCATTAGCTCAGTTAGCCCCATTAGCTCTGTTAGCCCCGTTAGCTCTGTTATCCCCGTTAGCTATGTTATCCCCGTTAGCTCAGTTAGCCCCATTAGCCCTATTATCCCCATTAGCCCCATTAGCTCCGTTAGCCCTGTTAGCTCCATCAGTTCCGTTAGCTCCGTTATCCCCGTTAACCCCATTAGCTCCGTTATCCCTGTTAGCTCCGTAATCCCTGTTAGTTCCGTTATCCCTATTAGCCCCATCAGCTCCGTTAGCTCCGTTATCCCTGTTAGCTCCGTTATCCCTGTTAGCTCCGTTATCCCTGTTAGTTCCGTTATCCCCGTTAGCCCCATCAGCTCCGTTATCTCTGTTATCCCTGTTAGCCCCATCAGCTCCGTTAGCTCCATTATCCCCGTTAGCCCCATCAGCTCCGTTAGCTCCATTATCCCCGTTAGCCCCATCAGCTCCGTTATCCCCGTTAGCCCCATCAGCTCCGTTATCCCCGTTAGCCCCATCAGCTCCGTTATCCCCGTTAGCCCCATCAGCTCCGTTATCCCCGTTAGCCCCATCAGCTCCGTTATCCCCGTTAGACCCATCAGCTCCGTTATTTCCGTTAACCCCATCAGCTCCGTTATCCCTGTTAGCTCCGTTATCCCCATTATCCCCATCAGCTCCGTTATCCCCGTTAGTTCCATTATCCCCGTTAGCCCCATCAGCTCCGTTATCCCCGTTAGCCCCATCAGCTCCGTTATCCCCGTTAGCCCCATCAGCTCCGTTATCCCCGTTAGCCCCATCAGCTCCGTTATCCCCATTAGCCCCATCAGCTCCGTTATCCCTGTTAGCTCCATCAGCTCCGTTATCCCTGTTAGCTCCGTAATCCCTGTTAGTTCCGTTATCCCCATTCACCCCATCAGCTCCGTTATCCCCGTTAGCCCCATCAGCTCCGTTATCCCTGTTAGCCCCATCAGCTCCGTTATCCCTGTTAGCTCCATCAGCTCCGTTATCCCTGTTAGCTCCATCAGCTCCGTTATCCCTGTTAGCTCCGTAATCCCTGTTAGTTCCGTTATCCCCATTCGCCCCATCAGCTCTGTTATCCCCATTAGCCCCATCAGCTCCGTTAGCTCCGTTTTCCCTGTTAGCTCTGTTATTTATTAAAGTCTGCCGGAGAGTGTACAGTCTGGTTTTAGCACCCCTAGAATTGAGAGAATTTCCAGCAGTCAATACACAAAACTCATGCAGTAATAACAGGAATTACCTGGGGGCTTGGGCTGTCAGAGTCACTGGGTTAGTGACTGGGCTATGTTCCAAGACAGCCGCTGTGGTCCTCAGTCGCTTGGCTGTATTTGTCTTCATTTGAACAATCCAATCGCTTTCAAAACCGGTGTAAATAGCCACGTTCACTGTGGCACAGTATGTTTTCATTTAGAAATGGCAATTTATGTAATTAACCTTCTATTGTTATACTCCTCAGCAGTACGTTTTATGGTTCCCCACAATAACATCTGCTAACCATGTGTATGTGACCAATAACATCTGCTAACCATGTGTATGTGACCAATAACATCTGCTAACCATGTGTATGTGACCAATAACATCTGCTAACCATGTGTATGTGACCAATAACATGTGATTTGATTTGTTTATAGCCTGGTACAGTTTAAGCGCCATCTTGTTGTTGTTGTCCTGAGGTAGAATGTATACAGTCACGATAACCGATGAAAAGAGAGGTAGAAGAGTCAGAATTTGAGCATTGGGTATTTCAAGACGGGTGAACAATGGGTCAAGACTACCACTGCCATAGAGTCAACACACCATGTGCCGTTGAAGAGGCATACCCCCCCCCCTCCTCTCAGGTATTTCTGGTTAAAAAAAAGATCAACTCCAAAATAATCACAAAATAGCAAAGTCGGGTTGTAGCTCGCCGAAGCTAAGGTTAGGGTTTCTTCTAGACATCCATTAGGCATGGTTCACATTGGCAGGTCAAAGTCACTCAAATCCATTTGTTTTGCATATCTGATTAGAATCTGATATTTTTCCTGCACTCTCTAAACAGCCAAAAAGCACATGGAATTTGATATTTGACTGCTGTGGCTAGCTGAACGGCTACCTACCTAGCTAGTTGACTGCTGTGGCTAGCTGAACGGCTACCTAGCTAGCTAGTTGACTGCTTTGGCTATCTGAACGGCTACCTAGCTAGCTAGTTGACTGCTGTGGCTATCTGAACGGCTACCTAGCTAGCTAGTTGACTGCTTTGGCTAGCTAATCGGTTACCTAGCTAGCTAGTTGGATCATGTTACATTTTGAGGCTTTAAACGTGTTCTTACATGTTTGCATATTTGTCACCTTAGCTTGCTACATAACTTCTGAGTGACAGGAAGCACGAGCACCACCACCAATCAGCCGGCACCACTGCTCACACACCTGTTGTTACTATGACAACTATCATAGCTGTCTGAACACACACACAAATCTGATTTGGTCATTTGTAACTTACTGTTTGGACAGTCAGTATTCCAAAACGGATTTGAAAAACAAAATTGGTTTGATGTTGAGGCCTGCAGTGTAAACAAAGCCTTAGTCACTAATGTGACCATGTTGTTCATTCAGGTGGTGATCATGGTGGGCACCGTCCTACTGGCCTACTACTTTGAGGTCAGGTTTTTTTTTCTTTTTTTTCACCTTTATTTAACCAGGTAGGCTAGTTGAGAACACCTTTATTTAACCAGGTAGGCTAGTTGAGAACACCTTTATTTAACCAGGTAGGCTAGTTGAGAACACCTTTATTTAACCAGGTAGGCTAGTTGAGAACACCTTTATTTAACCAGGTAGGCTAGTTGAGAACACCTTTATTAAACCAGGTAGGCTAGTTGAGAACACCTTTATTAAACCAGGTAGGCTAGTTGAGAACACCTTTATTTAACCAGGTAGGCTAGTTGAGAACACCTTTATTTAACCAGGTAGGCTAGTTGAGAACACCTTTATTTAACCAGGTAGGCTAGTTGAGAACACCTTTATTTAACCAGGTAGGCTAGTTGAGAACACCTTTATTTAACCAGGTAGGCTAGTTGAGAACACCTTTATTTAACCAGGTAGGCTAGTTGAGAACACCTTTATTAAACCAGGTAGGCTAGTTGAGAACACCTTTATTAAACCAGGTAGGCTAGTTGAGAACACCTTTATTTAACCAGGTAGGCTAGTTGAGAACACCTTTATTTAACCAGGTAGGCTAGTTGAGAACACCTTTATTTAACCAGGTAGGCTAGTTGAGAACACCTTTATTTAACCAGGTAGGCTAGTTGAGAACACCTTTATTTAACCAGGTAGGCTAGTTGAGAACACCTTTATTTAACCAGGTAGGCTAGTTGAGAACACCTTTATTTAACCAGGTAGGCTAGTTGAGAACACCTTTATTTAACCAGGTAGGCTAGTTGAGAACACCTTTATTTAACCAGGTAGGCTAGTTGAGAACACCTTTATTAAACCAGGTAGGCTAGTTGAGAACACCTTTATTTAACCAGGTAGGCTAGTTGAGAACACCTTTATTTAACCAGGTAGGCTAGTTGAGAACACCTTTATTTAACCAGGTAGGCTAGTTGAGAACACCTTTATTTAACCAGGTAGGCTAGTTGAGAACACCTTTATTTAACCAGGTAGGCTAGTTGAGAACACCTTTATTTAACCAGGTAGGCTAGTTGAGAACACCTTTATTTAACCAGGTAGGCTAGTTGAGAACACCTTTATTTAACCAGGTAGGCTAGTTGAGAACACCTTTATTTAACCAGGTAGGCTAGTTGAGAACACCTTTATTTAACCAGGTAGGCTAGTTGAGAACACCTTTATTAAACCAGGTAGGCTAGTTGAGAACACCTTTATTTAACCAGGTAGGCTAGTTGAGAACACCTTTATTTAACCAGGTAGGCTAGTTGAGAACACCTTTATTTAACCAGGTAGGCTAGTTGAGAACACCTTTATTAAACCAGGTAGGCTAGTTGAGAACACCTTTATTAAACCAGGTAGGCTAGTTGAGAACACCTTTATTTAACCAGGTAGGCTAGTTGAGAACACCTTTATTTAACCAGGTAGGCTAGTTGAGAACACCTTTATTTAACCAGGTAGGCTAGTTGAGAACACCTTTATTTAACCAGGTAGGCTAGTTGAGAACACCTTTATTTAACCAGGTAGGCTAGTTGAGAACACCTTTATTTAACCAGGTAGGCTAGTTGAGAACACCTTTATTTAACCAGGTAGGCTAGTTGAGAACACCTTTATTTAACCAGGTAGGCTAGTTGAGAACACCTTTATTTAACCAGGTAGGCTAGTTGAGAACACCTTTATTTAACCAGGTAGGCTAGTTGAGAACACCTTTATTAAACCAGGTAGGCTAGTTGAGAACACCTTTATTTAACCAGGTAGGCTAGTTGAGAACACCTTTATTTAACCAGGTAGGCTAGTTGAGAACACCTTTATTTAACCAGGTAGGCTAGTTGAGAACACCTTTATTAAACCAGGTAGGCTAGTTGAGAACACCTTTATTTAACCAGGTAGGCTAGTTGAGAACACCTTTATTTAACCAGGTAGGCTAGTTGAGAACACCTTTATTTAACCTGGTAGGCTAGTTGAGAACACCTTTAATTAACCAGGTAGGCTAGTTGAGAACACCTTTATTTAACCAGGTAGGCTAGTTGAGAACACCTTTATTTAACCAGGTAGGCTAGTTGAGAACACCTTTATTTAACCAGGTAGGCTAGTTGAGAACACCTTTATTTAACCAGGTAGGCTAGTTGAGAACACCTTTATTTAACCAGGTAGGCTAGTTGAGAACACCTTTATTTAACCAGGTAGGCTAGTTGAGAACACCTTTATTTAACCAGGTAGGCTAGTTGAGAACACCTTTATTTAACCAGGTAGGCTAGTTGAGAACACCTTTATTTAACCAGGTAGGCTAGTTGAGAACACCTTTATTTAACCAGGTAGGCTAGTTGAGAACAAGTTCTCATTTGCAACTGCGACCTGGCCAAGATAAAGCATAGCAGTGTGAACAGACAACACAGAGTTACACATGGAGTAAACAATTAACAAGTCAATAACACAGTAGAAAAAAGGGGAGTCTATATACAATGTGTGCAAAAGGCATGAGGAGGTAGGCGAATAATTACAATATTGCAGATTAACACTGGAGTGATAAATGATCAGATGATCATGTACAGGTAGAGATATTGGTGTGCAAAAGAGCAGAAAAGTAAATAAATAAAAACTGTGGGGATGAGGTAGGTGAAAATGGGTGGGCTATTTAACAATAGACTATGTACAGCTGCAGCGATCGGTTAGCTGCTCAGATAGCAGATGTTTGAAATTGGTGAGGGAGATAAAAGTCTCCAACTTCAGCGATTTTTGCAATTCGTTCCAGTCACAGGCAGCAGAGTACTGGAACGAAAGGCGGCCAAATGAGGTGTTGGCTTAAGGGATGATCAGTGAGATACACCTGCTGGAGCGCGTGCTACGGATGGGTGTTGCCATCGTGACCAGTGAACTGAGATAAGGCGGAGCTTTACCTAGCATGGCCTTGTAGATGACCTGGAGCCAGTGGGTCTGGCGACGAATATGTAGCGAGGGCCAGCCGACTAGAGCATACAAGTCGCAGTGGTGGGTGGTATAAGGTGCTTTAGTGACAAAACGGATGGCACTGTGATAAACTGCATCCAGTTTGCTGAGTAGAGTGTTGGAAGCAATTTTGTAGATGACATCGCCGAAGTCGAGGATCGGTAGGATAGTCAGTTTTACTAGGGTAAGCTTGGCAGCGTGAGTGAAGGAGGCTTTGTTGCGGAATAGAAAGCCGACTCTTGATTTGATTTTCGATTGGAGATGTTTGATATGAGTCTGGAAGGAGAGTTTGCAGTCTAGCCAGACACCTAAGTACTTATAGGTGTCCACATATTCAAGGTCGGAGCCATCCAGGGTGGTGATGCTAGTCGGGCATGCGGGTGCAGGCAGCGATCGGTTGAAAAGCATGCATTTGGTTTTACTAGCGTTTAAGAGCAGTTGGAGGCCACGGAAGGAGTGTTGTATGGCATTGAAGCTCGTTTGAAGGTTAGATAGCACAGTGTCCAATGACAGGCCGAAAGTATATAGAATGGTGTCGTCTGCGTAGAGGTGGATCAGGGAATCGCCCGCAGCAAGAGCAACATCATTTATATATACAGAGAAAATAGTCGGCCCGAGAATTGAACCCTGTGGCACCCCCATAGAGACTGCCAGAGGACCGGACAGCATGCCCTCCGATTTGACACACTGAACTCTGTCTGCAAAGTAATTGGTGAACCAGGCAAGGCAGTCATCCGAAAAACCGAGGCTACTGAGTCTGCCGATAAGAATATGTTGATTGACAGAGTCGAAAGCCTTGGCAAGGTCGATGAAGACGGCTGCACAGTACTGTCTTTTATCGATGGCTGTTATGATATCGTTTAGTACCTTGAGTGTGGCTAAGGTGCACCCGTGACCTGCTCGGAAACCAGATTGCATAGCGGAGAAGGTACGGTGGGATTCGAGATGGTCAGTGACCTGTTTGTTGACTTGGCTTTCGAAGACCTTAGATAGGCAGGGCAGAATGGATATAGGTCTGTAACAGTTTGGGTCCAGGGTGTCACCCCCTTTGAAGAGGGGGAGGACTGCGGCAGCTTTCCAGTCCTTGGGGATCTCAGACGATATGAAAGAGAGGTTGAACAGGCTGGTAATAGGGGTTGCGACAATGGCGGCGGATAGTTTCAGAAATAGAGGGTCCAGATTGTCAAGCCCAGCTGATTTATACGGGTCCAGGTTTTGCAGCTCTTTCAGAAAATCTGCTATCTGGATTTGGGTAAAGGAGAACCTGGAGAGGCTTGGGTGAGGAGCTGCGGGGGGGGGGGGAGCTGTTGGCCGAGGTAGGAGTAGCCAGGCGGAAGGCATGGCCAGCCGTTGAGAAATGCTTGTTGAAGTTTTCGATAATCATGGATTTGTCGGTGGTGACCGTGTTCCCTAGCCTCAGTGCAGTGGGCAGCTGGGAGGAGGTGCTCTTGTTCTCCATGGACTTCACAGTGTCCCAGAACTTTTTGGAGTTGGAGCTACAGGATGCAAACTTCTGCCTGAAGAAGCTGGCCTTAGCTTTCCTGACTGACTGCTTGTATTGGTTCCTGACTTCCCTGAACAGTTGCATATCGCGGGGACTATTCGATGCTAATGCAGTCCGCCACAGGATGTTTTTGTGCTGGTCGAGGGCAGTCAGGTCTGGAGTAAACCAAGGGCTGTATCTGTTCTTAGTTCTTCATTTTTTGAACGGAGCATGCTTATCTAAAATGGTGAGGAAGTTACTCTTAAAGAATGACCAGGCATCCTCAACTGACGGGATCGATTAGAAAGGCCTGCTCACAGAAGTGTTTTAGGGAGCGTTTGACAGTGATGAGGGGTGGTCGTTTGACTGCGGCACCATAGCGGATACAGGCAATGAGGCAGTGATCGCTGAGATCCTGGTTGAAGACAGCGGAGGTGTATTTGGAGGGCCAGTTGGTCAGGATGACGTCTATGAGGGTGCCCTTGCTGACAGAGTTAGGGTTGTACCTGGTGGGTTCCTTGATGATTTGTCTGAGATTGAGGGCATCTAGCTTAGATTGTAGGACTGCCGGGGTGTTAAGCATATCCCAGTTTAGGTCACCTAACAGAACAAACTCTGAAGCTAGATGGGGGGGCAATCAATTCACAAATGGTGTCCAGGGCACAGCTGGGAGCTGAGGGGAGTCGGTAGCAGGCGGCAACAGTGAGAGACTTATTTCTGGAGAGAGTAATTTTCAGAATTAGTAGTTCGAACTGTTTGGGTATGGACCTGGAAAGTATGACATTACTTTGCAGGCTATCTCTGCAGTAGACTGCAACTCCTCCCCCTTTGGCAGTTCTATCTTGACGGAAGATGTTATAGTTGGGTATGGAAATCTCTGAATTTTTGGTGGCCTTCCTGAGCCAGGATTCAGACACGGCAAGGACATCAGGGTTAGCAGAGTGTGCTAAAGCAGTGAGTAAAACAAACTTAGGGAGGAGGCTTCTGATGTTGACATGCATGAAACCAAGGCTTTTTCGATCACAGAAGTCAACAAATGAGGGTGCCTGGGGACATGCAGGGCCTGGGGTTATCTCCACATCACCCGCGGAACAGAGAAGATGAGAGCGAGAGGAAAAGGATACAAGGTAGTGGTCAGAGAGAGGAATACCTAGGATAGGATAAGTAATCCTTCTCACCCCCCCCCTTTAAGATTTAGATGCACTATTGTAAAGTGACTGTTCCACTGGATGTCATAAGGTGAATGCACCAATTTGTAAGTCGCTCTGGATAAGAGCGTCTGCTAAATGACTTAAATGTAAATGTAGAAGGAGTAGTATGAGGGTGCGGCTAAAGGCTATCAAAACTGGTCGCCTAGAGCGTTGGGGACAGAGAATAAGAGGAGCAGGTTTCTGGGCATGGTAGAATATATTCAGGGAATAATGCGCAGACAGGGGTATGGTGGGGTGCGGGTACAGCGGAGGTTGTATTTAGGTTAGATTAGGGTTCCAGCCTGATATCTCCCTGATGTTGTCTCTCCAGCTGGTGATAATGGCAGGGACCGTCCTAATGGCCTACTACTTTGAGCTGACCGACACGTTCGGCGTCCACGTCCAGGGGTTCTTCTGCAACGATGCTGACCTGATGAAGCCGTACCCCGGGGTGGACGAGAGCAGCTTCATCCCTCCCCTCATCCTCTACTGCGTGGTCGCCGCCACTCCCACCATCATCGTGAGTACTGTCTGTCTGTCTGTCTGTCTGTCTGTCTGTCTGTCTGTCTGTCTGTCTGTCTGTCTGTCTGTCTGTCTGTCTGTCTGTCTGTCTGTCTGTCTGTCTGTCTGTCTGTCTGTCTGTCTGCCTGTCTGCCTGCCTGTCTGTCTGTCTGTCTGTCTGTCTGTCTGTCTGTCTGTCTGTCTGTCTGTCTGTCTGTCTGTCTGTCTGTCTGTCTGTCTGTCTGTCTGTCTGTCTGTCTGTCTGTCTGTCTGTCTGTCTGTCTGTCTGTCTGTCTGTCTGTCTGTCTGATTAGCTTTATTAGCATGAATGACAAGTCCACTGTTGCTCAAGCGAATTGAGATGTAATGAACAGCAACAGGTATTACAAGAATGTATGAATGATAACAATGTGATGGTCTGAAAAGCATTTTACTTTGATGAGGAGAGAAGCAAAGAAAAATATCTATATTGGGGCAATGACATCAGACAGTGTTTACCTGTAACAACATAGAACAGGTATAATGACATCAGACAGTGTTTACCTGTAACAACATAGAACAGGTATAATGACATCAGACAGTGTTTACCTGTACCAACATAGAACAGGTATAATGACATCAGACAGTGTTTACCTGTACCTGTAACAACATAGAACAGGTATAATGACATCAGACAGTGTTTACCTGTAACAACATAGAACAGGTATAATGACATCAGACAGTGTTTACCTGTACCAACATAGAACAGGTATAATGACATCAGACAGTGTTTACCTGTAACAACATAGAACAGGTATAATGACATCAGACAGTGTTTACCTGTACCTGTAACAACATAGAACAGGTATAATGACATCAGACAGTGTTTACCTGTAACAACATAGAACAGGTATAATGACATCAGACAGTGTTTACCTGTAACAACATAGAACAGGTATAATGACATCAGACAGTGTTTACCTGTAACAACATAGAACAGGTATAATGACATCAGACAGTGTTTACCTGTAACAACATAGAACAGGTATAATGACATCAGACAGTGTTTACCTGTAACAACATAGAACAGGTATAATGACATCAGACAGTGTTTACCTGTAACAACATAGAACAGGTATAATGACATCAGACAGTGTTTACCTGTACCTGTAACAACATAGAACAGGTATAATGACATCAGACAGTGTTTACCTGTAACAACATAGAACAGGTATAATGACATCAGACAGTGTTTACCTGTACCTGTAACAACATAGAACAGGTATAATGACATCAGACAGTGTTTACCTGTACCTGTAACAACATAGAACAGGTATAATGACATCAGACAGTGTTTACCTGTACCTGTAACAACATAGAACAGGTATAATGACATCAGACAGTGTTTACCTGTACCTGTAACAACATAGAACAGGTATAATGACATCAGACAGTGTTTACCTGTACCTGTAACAACATAGAACAGGTATAATGACATCAGACAGTGTTTACCTGTACCTGTAACAACATAGAACAGGTATAATGACATCAGACAGTGTTTACCTGTACCTGTAACAACATAGAACAGGTATAATGACATCAGACAGTGTTTACCTGTACCTGTAACAACATAGAACAGGTATAATGACATCAGACAGTGTTTACCTGTACCTGTAACAACATAGAACAGGTATAATGACATCAGACAGTGTTTACCTGTAACAACATAGAACAGGTATAATGACATCAGACAGTGTTTACCTGTAACAACATAGAACAGGTATAATGACATCAGACAGTGTTTACCTGTAACAACATAGAACAGGTATAATGACATCAGACAGTGTTTACCTGTACCTGTAACAACATAGAACAGGTATAATGACATCAGACAGTGTTTACCTGTACCTGTAACAACATAGAACAGGTATAATGACATCAGACAGTGTTTACCTGTAACAACATAGAACAGGTATAATGACATCAGACAGTGTTTACCTGTAACAACATAGAACAGGTATAATGACATCAGACAGTGTTTACCTGTAACAACATAGAACAGGTATAATGACATCAGACAGTGTTTACCTGTACCTGTAACAACATAGAACAGGTATCATGACATCAGACAGTGTTTACCTGTACCTGTAACAACATAGAACAGGTATAATGACATCAGACAGTGTTTACCTGTACCTGTAACAACATAGAACAGGTATAATGACATCAGACAGTGTTTACCTGTACCTGTAACAACATAGAACAGGTATAATGACATCAGACAGTGTTTACCTGTACCTGTAACAACATAGAACAGGTATAATGACATCAGACAGTGTTTACCTGTACCTGTAACAACATAGAACAGGTATAATGACATCAGACAGTGTTTACCTGTACCTGTAACAACATAGAACAGGTATAATGACATCAGACAGTGTTTACCTGTACCTGTAACAACATAGAACAGGTATAATGACATCAGACAGTGTTTACCTGTACCTGTAACAACATAGAACAGGTATAATGACATCAGACAGTGTTTACCTGTACCTGTAACAACATAGAACAGGTATAATGACATCAGACAGTGTTTACCTGTACCTGTAACAACATAGAACAGGTATAATGACATCAGACAGTGTTTACCTGTACCTGTAACAACATAGAACAGGTATAATGACATCAGACAGTGTTTACCTGTAACAACATAGAACAGGTATAATGACATCAGACAGTGTTTACCTGTACCTGTAACAACATAGAACAGGTATAATGACATCAGACAGTGTTTACCTGTACCTGTAACAACATAGAACAGGTATAATGACATCAGACAGTGTTTACCTGTAACAACATAGAACAGGTACAATGACATCAGACAGTGTTTACCTGTACCAACATAGAACAGGTACAATGACACCAGACAGTGTTTACCTATCAGACAGTATTTACCTGTAACAACATAGAACAGGTACAATGACATCAGACAGTGTTTACCTGTAACAACATAGAACAGGTACAATGACACCAGACAGTGTTTACCTATCAGACAGTGTTTACCTGTACCAACATAGAACAGGTACAATGACATCAGACAGTGTTTACCTGTACCAACATAGAACAGGTACAATGACATCAGACAGTGTTTACCTGTAACAACATAGAACAGGTACAATGACATCAGACAGTGTTTACCTGTAACAACATAGAACAGGAACAATGACATCAGACAGTGTTTACCTGTAACAACATAGAACAGGTACAATGACATCAGACAGTGTTTACCTGTAACAACATAGAACAGGAACAATGACATCAGACAGTGTTTACCTGTACCAACATAGAACAGGTACAATGACATCATCTATGGATGCATCTCTAGCTTCCTGTCTCTCTGTTCGTGACGGAAGCAGCTTTTTTTCTCCTCCCCTGTTAAAGTACAGAGTTTGTAAAACAAGTTGAACCCCTTTCTGGGACTTCTGTCTCCGTTTGTAAAACAAGTTGAACCCCCCTTTCTGGGACTTTTGTCTCAGTTTTTAAAACAAGTTGAACCCCTTTCTGGGACTTCTGTTTCAGTTTTTAAAACAAGTTTAACCCCTTTCTGGGACTTCTGTCTCAGTTTGTAAAACAAGTTGAACCCCTTTCTGGGACTTCTGTCTCCGTTTGTAAAACAAGTTGAACCCCCCTTTCTGGGACTTCTGTCTCAGTTTTTAAAACAAGTTGAACCCCTTTCTGGGACTTCTGTCTCAGTTTGTAAAACAAGTTGAACCCCCCTTTCTGGGACTTCTGTCTCAGTTTTTAAAACAAGTTGAACCCCTTTCTGGGACTTCTGTCTCAGTTTGTAAAACAAGTTGAACCCCTTTCTGGGACTTCTGTCTCAGTTTGTAAAACAAGTTGAACCCCTTTCTGGGACTTCTGTCTCAGTTTGTAAAACAAGTTGAACCCCTTTCTGGGACTTCTGTCTCAGTTTTTAAAACAAGTTGAACCCCTTTCTGGGACTTCTGTCTCAGTTTGTAAAACAAGTTGAACCCCTTTCTGGGACTTCTGTCTCAGTTTTTAAAACAAGTTGAACCCCTTTCTGGGACTTCTGTCTCAGTTTTTAAAACAAGTTGAACCCCTTTCTGGGACTTCTGTCTCAGTTTTTAAAACAAGTTGAACCCCTTTCTGGGACTTCTGTCTCAGTTTTTAAAACAAGTTGAACCCCTTTCTGGGACTTCTGTCTCAGTTTTTAAAACAAGTTGAACCCCTTTCTGGGACTTCTGTCTCAGTTTTTAAAACAAGTTGAACCCCTTTCTGGGACTTCTGTCTCCAGACACGAAGGTGCTTTTATCTGAGCTCCTTTATCTTTAGTTGTTTTCGGTATTTAATGAATAGATGTGTTAATTAATACAACAGAAAAGATCAATACATCAACCTAATTTCTCTTTAAATATGTATTTCTACGTCTGATTGGGACTGCTATTTTCACTGTCTTTTGACTTTGGCTATGGATATTTAAGATAATTTGTTAGAGTGTTTACTTGAGATTTGGTGCATGGAAGTGGCTGGAGTTTTCAGAGGTTTAAGGATAGCGGTAACGTCAGTAAGGTTCCACCAGGGGTCACATAGAGGTTACGTCTGTAAGGTTCCACCAGGGGTGACATGGGTTACGTCAGTAAGGTTCCACCAGGGGTCGTCAGTGGTTACGTCAGTAAGGTTCCACCAGGGGTCACATAGAGGTTACGTCAGTAAGGTTCCACCAGGGGTGACATAGGTTACGTCAGTAAGGTTCCACCAGGGGTCGTCAGTGGTTACGTCAGTAAGGTTCCACCAGGGGTCACATAGAGGTTACCTCTAAGGTTCCACCAGGGGTGACATAGGTTACGTCAGTAAGGTTCCACCAGGGGTCGTCAGTGGTTACGTCAGTAAGGTTCCACCAGGGGTCACATAGAGGTTACGTCAGTAAGGTTCCACCAGGGGTCACATAGAGGTTACGTCTGTAAGGTTCCACCAGGGGTCGTCAGTGGTTACGTCTGTAAGGTTCCACCAGGGGTCGTCAGTGGTTACGTCTGTAAGGTTCCACCAGGGGTCACATAGGTTACGTCTGTAAGGTTCCACCAGGGGTCACATAGAGGTTACGTCTGCAGGGTTCCAAAAGGGGTCACATAGAGGTTACGTCTGCAGGGTTCCAAAAGGGGTCACATAGAGGTTACGTCTGCAAGGTTCCACCAGAGGTCACATAGAGTTTACGTCTGTAAGGTTCCACCAGGGGTCGCATAGAGGTTACGTCAGTTAGGTTCCACCGGGGGTCGTCAGTGGTTACGTCAGTAAGGTTCCACCATGGGTCGCCAGTGTCTAGGCTATCAGTAAGGTTCCACCGTGGGTCGCCAGTGTCTAGGCTATCAGTAAGGATCCACCAGGGGTCGCCAGTGTCTAGGCTATCAATAAGGTTACACCGTGGGTCGCCAGTGTCTAGGCTATCAGTAAGGTTCCACCGTGGGTCGCCAGTGTCTAGGCTACCAGCAAGGTTCAACCGGGGGTCGTCAGTGGTTACATCAGTAAGGTTCCACCGGGGGTTGTCAGTGGTTACGTCAGTAAGGTTCCACCGTGGGTCGCCAGTGTCTAGGCTACCAGTAAGGTTCCACCGGGGGTTGTCAGTGGTTACGTCAGTAAGGTTCCACCGGGGGTCGTCAGTGGTTACGTCAGTAAGGTTCCACCGGGGGTCGTCAGTGGTTACGTCAGTAAGGTTCCACCAGGGGTCGTCAGTGGTTACGTCAGTAAGGTTCCACCGGGGGTCGTCAGTGGTTACGTCAGTAAGGTTCCACCAGGGGTCGTCAGTGGTTACGTCAGTAACGTTCCACCAGGGGTCGTCAGTGGTTACGTCAGTAAGGTTCCACCGGGGGTCGTCAGTTGTTACGTCAGTAAGGTTCCACTGGGGGTCGTCAGTGGTTACGTCAGTAAGGTTCCACCGTGGGTCGTCAGTGTCTAGGCTATCAGTTCGCATCGGAATTTGGACACCGTATTGATCCTAATATGTAATCAACATTGTTAATATAATCAGTTACTGCCACCATGTTTACACAGACACAGTGTCACACGAAGGGTATATTCAATGAGGTATTTCCATGTTCCTTTAGCTGAGTGTCGTCTGATCCAGTGGGGAGACAAGGCAGAGTGGTGGGCGGGGGTGGGGGGGGGGGGGCGAGGGGGGAACGGGGGGGGGGGGGTCAGTGGTCCTGGTGTTGAAGCTTTTCAGTCAAAGGGGCTGCTTCCTGTCGCAGGAGGTCACGCGTCTTCTCGCTGTTCTTTCTCGGTTCAGTTCTCAATTCGTTCAGTCCAAGGAGATAAACGTTTGTTATGACACACTGGTATATATAGTCTGTAAACATGTCTCTGGTATATATAGTCTGTAAACATGTCACTGGTATATATAGTCTGTAAACATGTCACTGGTATATATAGTCTGTAAACATGTCTCTGGTATATATAGTCTGTAAACATGTCTCTGGTATATATAGTCTGTAAACATGTCTCTGGTATATATAGTCTGTAAACATGTCACTGGTATATATAGTCTGTAAACATGTCTCTGGTCAGGCCTGTACCTTTCATATTTCAGTCAAACACGTATTACAGGAAAAGTAGAAACATTTATATTCGGGTTGTTACAACAGTTAATGAGCGCAACATTTTTAAATGATATGTCCTTTTTTTTCTCTGGGCCATGTCCTCTTTGTTGCAGAGAGAAAGGGGAGAGAAGGGTTCCCCCCCACCCCCTTCCTCTTCCGAGGCCATAAAGGGGCTCTGATAATGACCTTCAGCAGACCATTCCGGAACATCTGTTTTGTTTGTCTTGTGATAGGCTTGATTAAAGGATGCCGATTAGAGAGTCTTGGCACGTAATGTCATGAGTTATCCAGTCGTGGGCTTCCGACATAACAACTGGGTAAAAAAATACATCATTTTCAAGTCCTCGTGTAGAAAGCACTGTAGAAAGCACTTTATTACTTCCGAGAATCAACACAAGAGGGCACTGTTTCTACACTCCTGTGACCACTGCACCACACCGCCTGGTTTCATAAGACTAATTATCCTGACGCCTCTGGAGACTCAAGCCTCTCTCATTATTGTAACATCCCCCCCCCCTCTCTCTCTCTTTATTGTAACATCCCCCCCTCTCTCTCTCTTTATTGTAACATCCCCCTCTCTCTCTCTTTATTGTAACATCCCCCCCTCTCTCTCTCTTTATTGTAACATCCCCCTCTCTCTCTCTCTTTATTGTAACATCCCCCTCTCTCTATCTCTTTATTGTAACATCCCCTCTCTCTCTCTTTATTGTAACATCCCCCTCTCTCTCTCTTTATTGTAACATCCCCCCTCCCCTCTCTCTCTTTATTGTAACATCCCCCCCTCTCTTTATTGTAACATCCCCCTCTCTTTATTGTAACATCCCCCCTCTCTCTCTTTATTGTAACATCCCCCCTCTCTCTTTATTGTAACATCCCCCCTCTCTCTCTTTATTGTAACATCCCCCCTCTCTCTTTATTGTAACATCCCCCTCTCTCTTTATTGTAACCCCCCTCTCTCTCTTTATTGTAACATCCCCCTCTCTCTCTTTATTGTAACATCCCCCCTCTCTCTCTTTATTGTAACATCCCCCCTCTCTCTTTATTGTAACATCCCCCTCTCTCTCTTTATTGTAACATCCTCTTTATTGTAACATCCCCCTCTCTCTTTATTGTAACATCCCCCCCCCTCTCTCTCTTTATTGTAACATCCCCCCTCTCTCTTTATTGTAACATCCCCTCTCTCTCTCTTTATTATTGTAACATCTCTCCCTCTCTCTTTATTGTAACATCCCCCCTCTCTCTCTTTATTGTAACATCCCCCCTTTATTGTAACTCTCTCTCTTTATTGTAACATCCCTCTCTCTCTCTTTATTCTCTTTATTGTAACATCCCCCTCTCTCTCTTTATTGTAACATCCCCCCCCCTTTATTGTAACTCTCTCTTTATTGTAACATCCCCCTCTCTCTCTCTTTATTGTAACATCCCCCCCTCTCTCTCTCTTTATTGTAACATCCCCCTCTCTCTCTCTTTATTGTAACATCCCCCCCCTTTATTGTAACTCTCTCTCTTTATTGTAACATCCCCCCTCTCTCTCTTTATTGTAACATCCCCTCTCTCTCTTTATTGTAACATCCCCCCTCTCTCTCTTTATTGTAACATCCCCTCTCTCTCTTTATTGTAACATCCCCCCCCTCTCTCTCTCTTTATTGTAACATCCCCCCCTCTCTCTCTTTATTGTAACATCCCCCTCTCTCTCTTTATTGTAACATCCCCCTCTCTCTCTCTTTATTGTAACATCCCCCTCTCTCTTTATTGTAACATCCCCCTCTCTCTCTTTATTGTAACATCCCCCTCTCTCTCTTTATTGTAACATCCCCCTCTCTCTCTTTATTGTAACATCCTCTTTATTGTAACATCTCTCTTTATTGTAACATCCCCTCTCTCTCTTTATTGTAACATCCCCCTCTCTCTCTTTATTGTAACATCCCTCTCTCTCTCTTTATTGTAACATCCCCCCTCTCTCTTTATTGTAACATCCCCCCCCTTTATTGTAACATCCCTCTCTCTTTATTGTAACATCCCCCATCTCTCTCTCTTTATTGTAACATCCCCCCTCTCTCTCTTTATTGTAACATCCCCCTCTCTCTTTATTGTAACATCTCTCTCTTTATTGTAACATCCCCTCTCTCTTTATTGTAACATTATCCCCCCTCTCTCTCTTTATTGTAACATCCCCTCTCTCTCTTTATTGTAACATCCCCCTCTCTCTTTATTGTAACATCCCCCTCTCTCTCTCTTTATTGTAACATCTCTTTATTGTAACCCCTCTCTCTCTTTATTGTAACATCTTTATTGTAACATCCCTCTCTCTCTTTATTGTAACATCCCCCCTCTCTCTCTTTATTGTAAACTCTCTTTATAACCCCCCTCTCTTTATTGTAACATCCCCTCTCTCATCTCTCTTTATTGTAACATCCCCACTCTCTCTCTTTATTGTAACATCCCCCCCTCTCTCTCTTTATTGTAACATCCCCTCTCTCTCTCTTCCCCCTCTCTCTCTCTTTATTGTAACATCCCCTCTCTTCTCTTTATTGTAACATCCCCCTCTCTCTTTATTGTAACATCCCCCTCTCTCTTTATTGTAACATCCCCTCTCTCTCTCTTTATTGTAACATCCCCCTCTCTCTCTCTTTATTGTAACATCCCCTTTATTGTAACATCCCCTCTCTCTCTCTTTATTGTAACATCCCCCTCTCTCTCTTTATTGTAACATCCCCCTCTCTCTCTCTTTATTGTAACATTGTAACATCCCCCTCTCTCTAACATCTTTATTGTAACATCCCTCTTTATTGTAACATCTCTCTCTTTATTGTAACATCCCCCCTCTCTCTCTTTATTGTAACATCCCTCTCTCTAACATCTCTCTTTATTGTAACATCCCCCTCTCTCTCTTTATTGTAACATCCCCCTCTCTCTCTTTATTGTAACATCCCCCTCTCTCTTTATTGTAACTCTCTTTATTGTAACATTATTGTAACATCCCCTCTCTCTCTCTTTATTGTAACATCCCCCCCCCCATCCCCCTCTCTCTCTTTATTGTAACATCCCCCTCTCTCTCTTTATTGTAACATCCCTCTCTCTCTCTCTTTATTGTAACATCCCTCTCTCTCTCTCTCTAACTCTTCTCTCTTTATTGTAACATCCCCCCTCTCTCTTTATTGTAACATCCTCTCTAACTCTCTCTCTTTATTGTAACATCCCCCCTCTCTCTCTCTTTATTGTAACATCCCCTCTCTCTCTTTATTGTAACATCCCCTCTCTCTCTCTTTATTGTAACATCCCCCTCTCTCTCTCTTTATTGTAACATCCCCTCTCTCTCTTTATTGTAACATCCCCCTCTCTCTCTCTCTTTATTGTAACATCCCCCTCTCTCTCTCTCTTTATTGTAACATCCCCCCCTCTCTCTCTCTTTATTGTAACATCCCTCTCTCTCTCTTTATTGTAACATCCCTCTCTCTCTCTCTTTATTGTAACATCCCCCTCTCTCTCTTTATTGTAACATCCCCTCTCTCTCTCTTTATTGTAACATCCCCTCTCTCTCTTTATTGTAACATCCCCCTCTCTCTCTCTTTATTGTAACATCCCCCCCTCTCTCTCTCTTTATTGTAACATCTCCCCATCTCTCTCTCTTTATTGTAACATCCCCCCTCTCTCTTTATTGTAACATCCCCCTCTCTCTTTATTGTAACATCCCCCCCTCTCATCTCTCTTTATTGTAACATCCCCCTCTCTCTTTATTGTAACATCCCTCTCTCTCTCTCTCTCTTTATTGTAACATCCCCCCTCTCCCCTCTCTCTTTATTGTAACATCCCCCCTCTCTCTTTATTGTAACATCCCCTCTCTCTCTCTTTATTGTAACATCCCCCCTCTCTCTCTTTATTGTAACATCCCTCTCTCTCTTTATTGTAACATCTCCCCTCTCTCTTTATTGTAACATCCCCCCCCTCTTTATTGTAACTCTCTCTCTCTTTATTGTAACATCCCCCCTCTCTCTCTTTATTGTAACATCCCCCTCTCTCTCTCTTTATTGTAACATCCCCCTCTCTCTTTATTGTAACATCCCCCTCTCTCTCTTTATTGTAACATCCCCTCTCTCTCTCTTTATTGTAACATCCCCCTCTCTCTTTATTGTAACATCCCCCCTCTCTCTTTATTGTCACATCCCCCCTCTCTCTCTCTCTTTATTGTAACATCCCCCTCTCTCTCTTTATTGTAACATCTTTATTGTAACATCCCCCTTTCTCTCTCTCTTTATTGTAACATCCCCCTCTCTCTCTTTATTGTCACATCCCCTCTCTCTCTTTATTGTAACATCCCCCTCTCTCTCTTTATTGTAACATCCCCCCTCTCTCTCTTTATTGTCACATCCCCCCTCTCTCTAAGTGAACTCAGAAACCCTCGAAATCCCTCTGATATCTAATAGCACTGTTTTAAGTTATGAAGAATCCTCTGATATCTAATATCCCTGTCTGGTGGTAATAGAAAAAGCAATAAAACACAATGAAAAAAATGTTGTTTCTATTTTCTCCTTCACTAGTGGGGGTTTGTTGCATGGATGTGGACTAGTGGGGATTTGTAGCATGGATGTGGACTAGTGGGGGTTTGTAGCATGGATGTGGACTAGTGGGGGTTTGTAGCATGGATGTGGACTAGTGGGGGTTTGTAGCATGGATGTGGACTAGTGGGGGTTTGTAGCATGGATGTGGACTAGTGGGGGTTTGTAGCATGGATGTGGACTAGTGGGGGTTTGTAGCATGGATGTGGACTAGTGGGGGTTTGTAGCATGGATGTGGACTAGTGGGGGTTTGTAGCATGGATGTGGACTAGTGGGGGTTTGTAGCATGGATGTGGACTAGTGGGGGTTTGTAGCATGGATGTGGACTAGTGGGGGTTTGTAGCATGGATGTGGACTAGTGGGGGTTTGTAGCATGGATGTGGACTAGTGGGGGTTTGTAGCATGGATGTGGACTAGTGGGGGTTTGTAGCATGGATGTGGACTAGTGGGGGTTTGTAGCATGGATGTGGACTAGTGGGGGTTTGTAGCATGGATGTGGACTAGTGGGGGTTTGTAGCATGGATGTGGACTAGTGGGGGTTTGTAGCATGGATGTGGACTAGTGGGGGTTTGTAGCATGGATGTGGACTAGTGGGGGTTTGTAGCATGGATGTGGACTAGTGGGGGTTTGTAGCATGGATGTGGACTAGTGGGGGTTTGTAGCATGGATGGATGTGGACTAGTGGGGGTTTGTAGCATGGATGTGGACTAGTGGGGGTTTGTAGCATGGATGTGGACTAGTGGGGGTTTGTAGCATGGATGTGGACTAGTGGGGGTTTGTAGCATGGATGTGGACTAGTGGGGGTTTGTAGCATGGATGTGGACTAGTGGGGGTTTGTAGCATGGATGTGGACTAGTGGGGGTTTGTAGCATGGATGTGGACTAGTGGGGGTTTGTAGCATGGATGTGGACTAGTGGGGGTTTGTAGCATGGATGTGGACTAGTGGGGGTTTGTAGCATGGATGTGGACTAGTGGGGGTTTGTAGCATGGATGTGGACTAGTGGGGGTTTGTAGCATGGATGTGGACTAGTGGGGGTTTGTAGCATGGATGTGGACTAGTGGGGGTTTGTAGCATGGATGTGGACTAGTGGGGGTTTGTAGCATGGATGTGGACTAGTGGGGGTTTGTAGCATGGATGTGGACTAGTGGGGTTTGTAGCATGGATGTGGACTAGTGGGGGTTTGTAGCATGGATGTGGACTAGTGGGGGTTTGTAGCATGGATGTGGACTAGTGGGGGTTTGTAGCATGGATGTGGACTAGTGGGGGTTTGGGGGTTTAGCATGCATGTGGACTAGTGGGGTTTGTAGCATGGATGTGGACTAGTGGGGGTTTGTAGCATGGATGTGGACTAGTGGGGGTTTGTAGCATGGATGTGGACTAGTGGGGGTTTGTAGCATGGATGTGGACTAGTGGGGGTTTGTAGCATGGATGTGGACTAGTGGGGGTTTGTAGCATGGATGTGGACTAGTGGGGGTTTGTAGCATGGATGTGGACTAGTGGGGGTTTGTAGCATGGATGTGGACTAGTGGGGGTTTGTAGCATGGATGTGTTGTACATCTGTCTCCATCATTAATAAAAATATTAAGCCTGCGTTACCTTTATAGAAGCTCAGGATGCTGTCCTCTGTGAAGCAACATAAACATTGACACAGACACACACCACACACCACACACCACACACCACACACCACACACACAATCGTACATACACACACTCCCCCCCCACACACACACACACAATCATACATACACCCCCCCCCCCACACACACACCACACACAATAACATACCCACTATACATAGACATGTCTTTAGTACTGTAGATGTGTGGTAATGGTGGAGTAGGGGCCTGGGGGCACACAGTGTGTTGTAGATATGTGGTGGAGTAGGGGCCTGAGGGCACACAGTGTGTTGTAGATATGTGGTGGAGTAGGGGCCTGAGGGCACACAGTGTGTTGTAGATATGTGGTGGAGTAGGGGCCTGAGGGCACACAGTGTGTTGTAGATATGTGGTGGAGTAGGGGCCTGAGGGCACACAGTGTGTTGTGAAATCTTTGAATGTATTTTAATGTTTTTGCAATTGTATAAACGTCCTTAATTTTGCTGGACCCCAGGCAGATGGGGATCCATAATACATGTAATACAATATAGAGGCTAAAACTTTGCCTCAGAACATGTCCTTTCCTTGGGCAGAAAATGCTCTTACCAACTAGCCTTCTACATACTTAGATCATTCTACATACTTAGATCCTTCTACATACTTAGATTCAAAAAGCTTTTTTATAAATAAAAAAAACACAGCCTCAAGTTGTCCATTAGGACAAATTAAATTACAGGAAAATGTACTCCTTTAAAATAGATTCAGGACATATACTGTAATTATTGTCCTGTAAAATAGATTCAGGACATATACTGTAATTATTGTCCTGTCCTGTAAAATAGATTCAGGACATGTACTGTAATTATTGTCCTGTAAAATAGATTCAGGACATGTACTGTAATTATTGTCCTGTCCTGTCCTGTAAAATAGATTCAGGACATGTACTGTAATTATTGTCCTGTAAAATAGATTCAGGACATGTACTGTAATTATTGTCCTGTAAAATAGATTCAGGACATGTACTGTAATTATTGTCCTGTAAAATAGATTCAGGACATGTACTGTAATTATTGTAAAATAGATTCAGGACATGTACTGTAATTATTGTAAAATAGATTCAGGACATGTACTGTAATTATTGTAAAATAGATTCAGGACATTGTAATGAACTTCGTCTGTTGTTTGTAGAGAGTCAGACCGAAATGCAGCGTGTAGGTTACTCATGACTTTTAATGAAGAATAATGCGGTACATGAGATAACTGAAAATACGAAAACAACAAACGAGTGAAACAAATACAGCCTATCTGGTGACTAACACTAAGACAGGTACAATCACCCACGAAATACAACGCGCACTCAGGCTGCCTAAATACGGTTCCCAATCCAAGACAACGAGAATCAGCTGACTCCAATTAAGAATCGCCTCAGGCAGCCAAGCCTAACTAGACACACCCCTAATAATACACACTCCCAATTAATACAAACCCCAATACGAAATACAACATATAAACCCATGTCACACCCTGGCCTACCCAAACAATTAACAAAAACCAAGATACAATGACCAAGGCGTGACAGAACCCCCCCCCCCTAAGGTGCGGACTCCGGGACACACCTCAAGAGCATAGGGAGGGTCCGGGTGGGCGTCTGTCCATGGTGGCGGTTCTGGCTCGGGACGTGGACCCCACTCCATAAATGTCCTAGTTCCTCCCCTTCGCGTCCTAGGATAATCCACCTTCTCCGCCGACCATGGCCTAATAGTCCTCACCCTGATCCCCACATAACTGAGGGGCAGCTCGGGACTGAGGGGCAGCTCGGGACCGAGGGGCAGCTCGGGACCGAGGGGCAGCTCGGGACAGAGGGGCAGCTCGGGACAGAGGGGCAGCTCGGGACAGAGGGGCAGCTCGGGACAGAGGGGCAGCTCAGGACAGAGGGGCAGCTCAGGACAGAGGGGCATCTCAGGACAGAGGGGCATCTCGGGACAGAGGGGCAGCCCGGGACAGAGGAGCAGCCCGGGACCGAAGCAGCCCGGTACTGAGGGGAAGCCCGGTACTGAGAGGCAGCCTAGTACTAAGAGGAAGCTCAGTACTGAGAGGAAGCTCAGGCAGGTAGTAGGCTCCGGTAAATCCTGGCAGGCTGGTAGAACTGGATGATTCCGGTTGTCTGGCCGATCTAGAAGATCTTGGCAGACTGGCACTTCTGGCGGATCCTGGCAGACTGGCACTTCAGGCGGATCCTGGCAGACTGGTGACGCTGGGCCGACTGGCGGCGCTGGGCAGACAGGAGACTCCGGCAGCGCAGGAGAGGAGAAAGACTCTGGCTGCGCTGAACAGGCGGGAGACTCCAACAGTGCAGGAGAGGAGAAAAGCTCTGGCTGCGCTGAACAGGCGAGGCGCACTGGACGCGCTGGACCGACTGGTAGCACTGGTGGCGCTGGACAGACAGGAGACTCCGGCAGCGCAGGAGAGGAGAAAGGCTCTGGCTGCGCTAAACAGGCTGGAGACTCCGATAGCACAAGAGAGGAGAAAAGCACTGGCTGTGCTGAACAGGCGATGCGCCCTGGACGCGCTGGACCGACTGGGAGCACTGGTGGCGCTGGACAGACAGGAGACTCCGGCAGCACAGGAGAGGAGAAAGGCTCTGGCTGCGCTAAACAGGCGGGAGACTCCGATAGCGCAGGAGAAGAGAACAGCTCTGGTTGCGCTAAACAAGCGGGAGACTCCGGCAGCGCAGGAGGGGAGAAAAGCACTGGCTGCGCTGAACAGGCGAGGCGCACTGGAGGCCTGGTGCGTGGTGCTGGAACTGGTGGTACTGGCGCGAGGACACGCACAGGAAGCCTGGTGCGGGGAGCTGCTACCGGAGGACTGGTGTGTATAGGTGGCTCTGGATAGACCGGACCGTGCAGGCGCATTGGAGCTCTTGAGCACCGAGCCTGCCCAAGCTTACCTGGCTCGATGCCCACTCTAGCCCGGCCAATACGAAGGGCTGGTATGAGTCGCAGCTGGCTCTGCACCCGCACTGGAAACACCGTGCGCTCCATAGCATAACACGGTGCCTGCCCGGTCTCTCTAGCCCAACGGTGAGCACAGGGAGTATGCACAGGTTTCCTACCTGGCATAACTATTCTCCCTTTTAGCCCCCGCCCAATATTTTTTTGGGGGTGACTTTCCGGTTTCCAACCGCGTCGCCGTGCTGCCTCCTCATACATACGCCTCTCCGCTTTAGCTGCCTCTATTTCCTCCTTGGGACGGCGATATTCTCCCGGCTGCTCCCAGGGTCCTTGACCGTCTAATTCCTCCTCCCATGTCCAAATCTCCAAATGATGCATTCTCTCCCATTGCAACTGCTCTTCACGATTAACAGGGAGAGTAGGCTCAGGTCTGTTTCCTGACTCAGCCACTCTCTCTCTGCACTTTCCCCTGTTACCTTCAGTTTTCGCTCTGTATAGCAATGCTTTCCTTCTCGATTCCATACGTGTATAGCCCTCTTCGCATTGCTGTAGGGAATCCCAGGCGGGCTCCTGCACTCGCCCTGGGTCGGCCGCCCACCTGTCGATTTCTTCCCACGTCTTATAATCCCTGCTTCTGCCGTCCATAGCGTCCTCCTTTAGATCCTGCCAGTTCACACGCTGCTCGGTCTGTGAATCGTGGTGGGCGATTCTGTAATGAACTTCGTCTGTTGTTTGTAGAGAGTCAGACCGAAATGCAGCGTGTAGGTTACTCATGACTTTTAATGAAGAATAATGCGGTACATGAGATAACTGAAAATACGAAAACAACAAACGAGTGAAACAAATACAGCCTATCTGGTGACTAACACAGAGACAGGTATAATCACCCACGAAATACAACGCGCACTCAGGCTGCCTAAATACGGTTCCCAATCCGAGACAACGAGAATCAGCTGACTCCAATTAGGAATCGCCTCAGGCAGCCAAGCCTAACTAGACACACCCCTAATAATACACACTCCCAATTAATACAAACCCCAATACGAAATACAACATATAAACCCATGTCACACCCTGGCCTACCCAAACAATTAACAAAAACCAAGATACAATGACCAAGGCGTGACAGACATGTACTGTAATTATTGTCCTGTGTTGGTTTATCATGGAGGGAAAACTACTCTCATATAACAACACATGTTATTTGTTCAAACCATGTGTTGTTGTTGTATGAGAGTAGTTTCTGTGGGTTTCTGTGGGGATATTTGGCTGTAAAGGCTAGCATGAGGGTGAAGAAGTAACCAGCCACAATGAGGTTCGTTTTGAAAATTGTCAGCTAACTTGGAAAGCTACCTACGTATAACTAGCTAGCTAGTTAAATTTCTCTCACAATTCTAAAGCTAAAATAAAACTAAATGTGTGAGGTACAAACAGGGTTAAAACAGCACATTATTGAACTAAAATTATCTGCGTATCTTATTATTATCTTAATATTAATATTGACACCTCTTTACTTTTTCCACATTTTGTTGTCTTACAGTCTGAATTTAAAATGTATTCTTTTGAGGTTTTGTGTCACAGAGCTACACACAATACCCCATAATGACATCACAATACCCCTTAATGACATCACAATACCCCTTAATGACATCAAAATACCACATAATGACATCACAATAGCCCATAATGACATCACAATACCCCATAATGACATCACAGTACCCCATAATGACATTACAACACCCCATAAGGGCATCACAATACCCCTTAATGACATCACAATACCCCTTAATGACATCAAAATACCACATAATGACATCACAATACCCCATAATGACAACACAATACCCCATAATGACAACACAATACCCCATAATGACATCACAATTACCCATAATGACATCACAATACCCCATAATGACATTACAATACCCCATAATGTCAAAGGAATATTCATTTGGAGAACATAATCTCAATTAATTAAAAATGAAAAGCTGAAATGTCTTGAGTCAATAAGTATTCAACCCCTTTGTTATGGCAAGCCTAAATAAGATTAATAGTAAATATTTGCTTAACAAGTCACATAATAGTTTGCAATAATAGTGTTTATCATGGGTTTTGAAGGACATCTCTGTACACACATAGAATGTTCCTAAGTTGTGTAGTGAATTTCAAGCAGATTCAACCACAAAGACCAGGGACGTTTTCCAATGCCTCCCAAAGATGGGCACCTTTGAATAAGCAGACATTGAATATCCCTTTCAGCATGGTGAAGTTATTAATTTTACACTTTGAATGGTGCATCAATACAGCCAGTCACTATAAGGATACAGGTGTCCTTCCTAACTCAGTTGACGGAGAGGAAGGAAACCATGATGCTAATGGTGACTTGGGGGGGCTGTTCTTGAACTGTAACATCCAATCAAAATGTAGCCGCTGTAATCCAAAGGCCCATTCAAACCGTTTCAGCTAATGCAAAATTCTCCAGACCTCCAGTGGAGGCATGACAAAAATGTGATTTAGGATGTATGGCAATAGCTAGGTGTTAGGGTTAGGACTAGGTGTTAGGGTTAGGACTAGGTGTTAGGACTAGGTGTTAGGGTTAGGACTAGGTGTTAGGACTAGGTGTTAGGGTTAGGACTAGGTGTTAGGACTAGGTGTTAGGGTTAGGTGTTAGGGTTAGGACTAGGTGTTAGGACTAGGTGTTAGGGTTAGGACTAGGTGTTAGGGTTAGGACTAGGTGTTAGGGTTAGGACTAGGTGTTAGGGTTAGGACTAGGTGTTAGGACTAGGTGTTAGGGTTAGGACTAGGTGTTAGGGTTAGGACTAGGTGTTAGGGTTAGGACTAGGTGTTAAGACTAGGTGTTAGGACTAGGTGTTAGAACTAGGTGTCAGGACTAAGTGTTAGGACTAGGTGTTAGGACTAGGTGTCAGGACTAAGTGTTAGGACTAGGACTTAAGGTTAGGACTAGGTGTTAGGACTAGGTGTCAGGACTAAGTGTTAGGACTAGGACTTAAGGTTAGGACTAGGTGTTAGGACTAGGTGTTAGGGTTAGGACTAGGTGTTAGGACTAGGTGTTAGGGTTAGGACTAGGTGTTAGGACTAGGTGTTAGGACTAGGTGTTAGGACTAGGTGTTAGGGTTAGGACTAGGTGTTAGGACTAGATGTTAGGACTAGATGTTAGGACTAGGAGTTTGTCATTTGTTCTACTTCTCGTGGCTGTAGTTTTGTCAGTTGTGTTAGGGCAAGTACTCGGCATTAGGGTTAGGTAAAGGTATAATGATGTAACTCTGTGGTCACACCTTGTGTTTTAAAAAATATATTTATATTTAACCTTTATTTAATTCAGTTAAGGCAAAATAAGAACCCATTCTTATTTACATTGACGACCTGGCAAAATACCTCGTGGGGACAGGGGGCTGGTATTGAAAAAAATAAACAAGTGTATCTGTCTGTTGTCAGATCTTCATCGGGGAGGTATCCATGTACATGATGAAGTCCACACGGGCGGTGCTACTATCCCAGGAGAAGACCATCTTGACGGGGGAGTGCTGCTATCTGAACCCCCTTATCAGGAGAATCGTCAGGTTTATTGGTGAGTCAGTTCTACTTCTCATAGCTGTACGTTTGTCCGTTGTTTTACTGGTTTTGGCTGTAGGTTTTGCCAGTTGTTCTACTGGTCTTGGCTCTAGGTTTTGCCAGTTGTTCTACTGGTCTTGGCTGTAGGTTTTGCCAGTTGTTCTACTGGTCTTGACTCTAGGTTTGTCTGTTGTTCTACTTCTCATAGCTGTACGTTTGTCAGTTGTTCTACTGGTCTTGGCTCTAGGTTTGTCTGTTGTTCTACTTCTCATAGCTGTACGTTTGTCAGTTGTTCTACTGGTCTTGGCTGTAGGTTTTGTCAGTTGTTCTACTGGTCTTGGCTCTAGGTTTGCCAGTTGTTCTACTGGTCTTGGCTGTAGGTTTTGTCAGTTGTTTTACTGGTCTTGGCTCTAGGTTTGCCAGTTGTTCTACTGGTCTTGGCTGTAGGTTTGCCAGTTGTTCTACTGGTCTTGGCTCTAGGTTTGCCAGTTGTTCTACTGGCCTTGGCTGTAGGTTTTGTCCGTTGTTTTACTGGTCTTGGCTGTAGGTTTTTCCAGCCACTGTATTAAGTCCATCTATTAGTTCCGTTCTTCCTGTGGTACCTTCCCATGTATAAAGACATAATATCTCAGCTAATATCTCAGAAGTTACATTTATCAGATCTCTCTGAGAGGAGAGGAGGGGGCACTGAATACACTGGGCCAGATCATACCAATCCCAAGCCTGAGAAAACACCATTACCTACGTACCCCTGTTCAGACAGAGCCAGGGGCAGCAGCATCAGATGAATTTTACACTGTCTTCCACACTAGTGACCAGAGAGCTCACCTCTCTCTGAGCCTCTTGTCTCTCCCTCATCTCCTCAGCTCAGCGCTGGTGATATATTTTTATACTCATGGTTCAGTCCCAAACCCCACACTATTCTTTGTATAGGTAGTAGGGCACTACTGTTGACCAGGGCCCGCAGGTAGTAAGGGACTACTGTTGACCAGGGCCCGCAGGTAGTAGGGAAATACTGTTAACCAGGTCCCGCAGGTAGTAGGGGACTACTGTTAACCAGGGCCCGCAGGTAGTAGGGAACAGACAGAGAGGCCCAGGACCAGGCAGACTCAGATGCCCAGGCAGACTCAGAGGCCCAGGCAGCCTCAGATGCCCAGGCAGACTCAGATGCCCAGGCAGACTCAGAGGCCCAGGCAGACTCAGAGGCCCAGGCAGACGCAGAGGCCCAGGCAGACGCAGAGGCCCAGGCCCAGGCAGACGCAGAGGCCCAGGCAGACTCAGAGGCCCAGGCAGACTCAGAGGCCCAGGCAGACTCAGAGGCCCAGAGGCCCAGGCAGACTCAGAGGCCCAGGCAGACTCAGAGGCCCAGAGGCCCAGACAGACTCAGAGGCCCAGGCAGACTCAGAGGCCCAGGCAGACTCAGAGGCCCAGAGGCCCAGGCAGACTCAGAGGCCCAGGCAGACTCAGAGGCCCAGGCAGACTCAGAGGCCCAGGCAGACTCAGAGGCCCAGAGGCCCAGGCAGACTCAGAGGCCCAGGCAGACTCAGAGGCCCAGACAGACTCAGGGAATTAGAATACAAAGGATTGTTATTTCATCGGTAAACAATCCAGATAATAATGCGTCAAACACAAGGAGTGTCGGAGAATGAGAGCAAGGAGAGTCGGAGAATGAGAGCAAGGAGGGTCGGAGAATGAGAGCAAGGAGTGTCGGAGAATGAGAGCAAGGAGGGTCGGAGAATGAGAGCAAGGAGTGTCGGAGAATGAGAGCAAGGAGTGTCGGAGAATGAGAGCAAGGAGTGTCGGAGAATGAGAGCAAGGAGTGTCGGAGAATGAGAGCAAGGAGTGTCGGAGAATGAGAGCAAGGAGTGTCGGAGAATGAGAGCAAGGAGGGTCGGAGAATGAGTGCAAGGAGGGTCGGAGAATGAGAGCAAGGAGGGTCGGAGAATGAGAGCAAGGAGGGTCGGAGAATGAGAGCAAGGAGGGTCGGAGAATGAGAGCAAGGAGGGTCGGAGAATGAGAGCAAGGAGGGTCGGAGAATGAGAGCAAGGAGGGTCGGAGAATGAGAGCAAGGAGGGTCGGAGAATGAGAGCAAGGAGGGTCGGAGAATGAGAGCAAGGAGGGTCGGAGAATGAGAGCAAGGAGGGTCGGAGAATGAGAGCAAGGAGGGTCGGAGAATGAGAGCAAGGAGAGAGTCAAGGAGAATGAGAGCAAGGAGGGTCGGAGAATGAGAGCAAGGAGGGTCGGAGAATGAGAGCAAGGAGGGTCGGAGAATGAGAGCAAGGAGGGTCGGAGAATGAGAGCAAGGAGGGTCGGAGAATGAGAGCAAGGAGGGTCGGAGAATGAGAGCAAGGAGGGTCGGAGAATGAGAGCAAGGAGGGTCGGAGAATGAGAGCAAGGAGGGTCGGAGAATGAGAGCAAGGAGGGTCGGAGAATGAGAGCAAGGAGGGTCGGAGAATGAGAGCAAGGAGGGTCGGAGAATGAGAGCAAGGAGGGTCGGAGAATGAGAGCAAGGAGGGTCGGAGAATGAGAGCAAGGAGGGTCGGAGAATGAGAGCAAGGAGGGTCGGAGTCGGAGAATGAGAGCAAGGAGGGTCGGAGAATGAGAGCAAGGAGGGTCGGAGAATGAGAGCAAGGAGGGTCGGAGAATGAGAGCAAGGAGGGTCGGAGAATGAGAGCAAGGAGGGTCGGAGAATGAGAGCAAGGAGGGTCGGAGAATGAGAGCAAGGAGGGTCGGAGAATGAGAGCAAGGAGGGTCGGAGAATGAGAGCAAGGAGGGTCGGAGAATGAGAGCAAGGAGGGTCGGAGAATGAGAGCAAGGAGGGTCGGAGAATGAGAGCAAGGAGGGTCGGAGAATGAGAGCAAGGAGGTCGGAGAATGAGAGCAAGGAGGGTCGGAGAATGAGAGCAAGGAGGGTCGGAGAATGAGAGCAAGGAGGGTCGGAGAATGAGAGCAAGGAGGGTCGGAGAATGAGAGCAAGGAGGGTCGGAGAATGAGAGCAAGGAGGGTCAGAGAATGAGAGCAAGGAGGGTCGGAGAATTAGTCCAAATTAAAGTATTTGAAACGGAACACGGAGGGCACTTCTCCAATGCCGTATGTATGTATGAATACAGTGAATTATTGTAATGTTTGTTTATGTGTCAATTAATCCCATAAAGGATGGGTTACCAATTAATCCCATAAAGGATGGGTTACCAATTAATCCCATAAGGGATGGGTTACCAATTAATCCCATAAAGGATGGGTTACCAATTAATCCCATAAAGGATGGGTTACCAATTAATCCCATAAGGGATGGGTTACCAATTAATCCCTTAAAGGATGGGTTACCAATTAATCCCATAAAGGATGGGTTACCAATTAATCCCATAAAGGATGGGTTACCAATTAATCACATAAAGGATGGGTTACCAATGAATCCCATAAGGGATGGGTTACCAATTAATCCCATAAGAGATGGGTTACCAATTAATCCCATAAGAGATGGGTTACCAATTAATCCTATAAGTGATGGGTTACCAATTAATCCTACAAGAGATGGGTTACCAATTAATCCTATAAGAGATGGGTTACCAATTAATCCTATGAGAGATGGGTTACCAATTAATCCTATAAGTGATGGGTTACCAATTAATCCTATACAAGATGGGTTACCAATTAATCCTATAAGAGATGGGTTACCAATTAATCCCATAAGTGATGGGTTACCAATTAATCCCATAAGTGATGGGTTACCGATTAATCCTATAAGTGATGGGTTACCAATTAATCCTACAAGAGATGGGTTACCAATTAATCCTATAAGAGATGGGTTACCAATTAATCCTATAAGAGATGGGTTACCAATTAATCCTATAAGTGATGGGTTACCAATTAATCCTATACAAGATGGGTTACCAATTAATCCCATAAGAGATGGGTGACCAATTAATCCCGTAAAGGATGGGTTGACAACAGAATATTGACATGAAAATTAAATGTAATTCATTCAGCTGGCTAGCTAGATTAGTACGATTCACATATGTAGCTGATAATTATGAAGTTAAACTTTGCTTTATTGCCGTTGTTGTGGCTGGAAGACAGTTCAGTGAATTGGCAGATGCAGCGTGAGGTAATACTGTAGGGGGAGAGCTTCTCTAATATAATGAATGCTTTCGACACCTTGTCGAGTCCATGCCCCAACAAATTGAGGCTGTTCTGAGGGCAAAAGGGGGTGCAACTCAATATTGGGAAGGTGTTCTTAATGTTTTGTCCACTCTGTTTATTTCATGAACATAAACATGAAGGCAGTCCCTTCACGACACAGGATGCCTTGCAGAGAGGCCCAGGCAGAGAGGCCCAGGCAGAGAGGCCCAGGCAGAGAGGCCCAGGCAGAGAGGCCCAGGCAGAGATGCCTTGCAGAGAGGCCCAGGCAGAGAGGCCCAGGCAGAGATGCCTTGCAGAGAGGCCCAGGCAGAGATGCCTTGCAGAGAGGCCCAGGCAGAGATGCCTTGCAGAGAGGCCCAGGCAGAGAGGCCCAGGCAGAGAGGCCCAGGCAGAGAGGCCCAGGCAGATAACCTAGTAGCTAGAGCGTTGGGCCAATAACCGAAAGGTTGCTAAATCGAATCCCTGAGCTGACAAGGTAAGGATTTGCCATTCTGCTACTGAACAAGGCAGTTAACCCACTGTTCCTAGGGCTGTCATTGTTAAATAATAATTTGTTCTTAACTGACTTGCCTTAAATAAAGGTTAAATAAAAAAATTTCCCCCAAAAATTATCACAGTTTACCATGCAGGTCAGGATCACAGTTTACCAGGATCACAGTTTACCAGGATCACAGTTTACCAGGATCACAGTTTACCATGTAGGTCAGGATCACAGTTTACCAGGATCACAGTTTACCATGTAGGTCAGGATCACAGTTTACCAGGATCACAGGATCACAGGATCACAGTTTACCAGGATCACAGGATCACAGGATCACAGTTTACCAGGATCACAGTTTACCATGCAGGTCAGGATCACAGTTTACCAGGATCACAGTTTACCATGCAGGTCAGGATCAAAGTTTACCATGCAGGTCAGGATCACAGTTTACCAGGATCACAGTTTACCAGGATCACAGTTTACCAGGATCACAGTTTACCAGGATCACAGCTTACCATGTAGGTCAGGATCACAGTTTACCAGGATCACAGTTTACCAGGATCAAAGTTTACCATGCAGGTCAGGATCACAGTTTACCAGGATCACAGTTTACCAGGATCACAGTTTACCATGTAGGTCAGGATCACAGTTTACCAGGATCACAGTTTACCATGTAGGTCAGGATCACAGTTTACCAGGATCACAGTTTACCATGTAGGTCAGGATCACAGTTTACCAGGATCACAGTTTACCAGGATCACAGTTTACCAGGATCACAGTTTACCAGGATCACAGTTTACCATGCAGGTCAGGATCACAGTTTACCAGGCAGGTCAGGATCACAGTTTACCAGGATCACAGTTTACCATGCAGGTCAGGATCACAGTTTACCAGGATCACAGTTTACCATGCAGGTCAGGATCACAGTTTACCAGGCAGGTCAGGATCACAGTCCAGCTGAGTAGTAGATGGACTGACATGGACATGAATTAACAAAATGTCCAGCAACTCCGCAATTTACCAGGATCACAGTTTACCAGGCAGGTCAGGATCACAGTTTACCAGGCAGGTCAGGATCACAGTTTACCAGGATCACAGTTTACCATGCAGGTCAGGATCAAAGTTTACCAGGATCACAGTTTACCATGCAGGTCAGGATCACAGTTTACCAGGATCACAGTTTACCATGCAGGTCAGGATCACAGTTTACCAGGATCACAGTTTACCAGGATCACAGTTTACCAGGATCACAGTTTACCAGGATCACAGTTTACCATGCAGGTCAGGATCACAGTTTACCAGGCAGGTCAGGATCACAGTTTACCAGGCAGGTCAGGATCACAGTTTACCAGGATCACAGTTTACCATGCAGGTCAGGATCACAGTTTACCAGGATCACAGTTTACCATGCAGGTCAGGATCACAGTTTACCAGGCAGGTCAGGATCACAGTTTACCAGGATCACAGTTTACCATGCAGGTCAGGATCACAGTTTACCAGGCAGGTCAGGATCACAGTTTACCAGGCAGGTCAGGATCACAGTTTACCAGGATCACAGTTTACCATGCAGGTCAGGATCACAGTTTACCAGGCAGGTCAGGATCAAAGTTTACCAGGATCACAGTTTACCAGGCAGGTCAGGATCACAGGATCACAGTTTACCAGGATCACAGTTTACCAGGATCACAGTTTACCATGCAGGTCAGGATCACAGTTTACCAGGATCACAGTTTACCATGCAGGTCAGGATCACAGTTTACCAGGCAGGTCAGGATCACAGTTTACCAGGCAGGTCAGGATCACAGTTTACCAGGATCACAGTTTACCATGCAGGTCAGGATCACAGTTTACCAGGCAGGTCAGGATCAAAGTTTACCAGGATCACAGTTTACCAGGCAGGTCAGGATCACAGGATCACAGTTTACCAGGATCACAGTTTACCAGGCAGGTCAGGATCACAGTTTACCAGGATCACAGTTTACCATGAAGGTCTGGATCACAGTTTACCAGGCAGGTCAGGATCACAGTTTACCACGCAGGTCAGGATCAAAGTTTACCAGGCAGGTCAGGATCACAGTTTACCAGGCAGGTCAGGATCACAGTTTACCAGGCAGGTCAGGATCACAGTTTACCACGCAAGTCAGGATCAAAGTTTACCAGGCAGGTCAGGATCACAGTTTACCAGGCAGGTCAGGATCACAGTTTACCATGTAGGTCAGGATCACAGTTTACCAGGATCACAGTTTACCATGTAGGTCAGGATCACAGTTTACCAGGATCACAGTTTACCAGGATCACAGTTTACCAGGATCACAGTTTACCAGGATCACAGTTTACCATGCAGGTCAGGATCACAGTTTACCAGGCAGGTCAGGATCACAGTTTACCAGGATCACAGTTTACCAGATCACAGTTTACCAGGCAGGTCAGGATCAAAGTTTACCAGGATCACAGTTTACCATGCAGGTCAGGATCACAGTTTACCAGGCAGGTCAGGATCACAGTTTACCAGGCAGGTCAGGATCAAAGTTTACCAGGATCACAGTTTACCATGCAGGTCAGGATCACAGTTTACCAGGATCACAGTTTACCATGCAGGTCAGGATCACAGTTTACCAGGATCACAGTTTACCATGCAGGTCAGGATCAAAGTTTACCAGGATCACAGTTTACCATGCAGGTCAGGATCACAGTTTACCAGGATCACAGTTTACCATGCAGGTCAGGATCACAGTTTACCAGAATCACAGTTTACCAGGATCACAGTTTACCAGGATCACAGTTTACCATGCAGGTCAGGATCACAGTTTACCAGGCAGGTCAGGATCACAGTTTACCAGGCAGGTCAGGATCACAGTTTACCAGGATCACAGTTTACCATGCAGGTCAGGATCAAAGTTTACCAGGATCACAGTTTACCATGCAGGTCAGGATCACAGTTTACCAGGATCACAGTTTACCATGCAGGTCAGGATCACAGTTTACCAGGATCACAGTTTACCAGGATCACAGTTTACCAGGATCACAGTTTACCAGGATCACAGTTTACCATGCAGGTCAGGATCACAGTTTACCAGGCAGGTCAGGATCACAGTTTACCAGGCAGGTCAGGATCACAGTTTACCAGGATCACAGTTTACCATGCAGGTCAGGATTACAGTTTACCAGGATCACAGTTTACCATGCAGGTCAGGATCACAGTTTACCAGGCAGGTCAGGATCACAGTTTACCAGGATCACTGTTTACCATGCAGGTCAGGATCACAGTTTACCAGGCAGGTCAGGATCACAGTTTACCAGGATCACAGTTTACCATGCAGGTCAGGATCACAGTTTACCAGGCAGGTCAGGATCAAAGTTTACCAGGATCACAGTTTACCAGGCAGGTCAGGATCACAGGATCACAGTTTACCAGGATCACAGTTTACCAGGCAGGTCAGGATCACAGTTTACCAGGATCACAGTTTACCATGCAGGTCAGGATCACAGTTTACCACGCAGGTCAGGATCACAGTTTACCAGGCAGGTCAGGATCACAGTTTACCATGCAGGTCAGGATCACAGTTTACCAGGCAGGTCAGGATCAAAGTTTACCAGGATCACAGTTTACCAGGCAGGTCAGGATCACAGGATCACAGTTTACCAGGATCACAGTTTACCAGGCAGGTCAGGATCACAGTTTACCAGGATCACAGTTTACCATGCAGGTCAGGATCACAGTTTACCACGCAAGTCAGGATCACAGTTTACCACGTAGGTCAGGATCACAGTTTACCATGTAGTTCAGGATCACAGTTTACCACGCAGGTCAGGATCAAAAGGGCTATTCATTCACTACTTTAAGGGATGTACATTGCCTTGCGAAAGTATTCACCCCCCTTGGCATTTTTCATATTTTGTTGCCTTGCAACCAGGAAATAAAATTGATTTTGGGGGGGGGTTGTATCATTTGATTTACACAACATGCCTACCACTTTAAAGACGCAACATCTTTTTGATTGTGAATCAAACAATAAATAAGACAAAAAACTGAAAACTTGAGTGTGCATAACTATCCCCCCCAATGTCAATACTTTGTAGAGACACATTTTGCAGCAATTACAGCTGCAAGTCTCTTGGGGTATGTCTCTATAAGCTTGACACATCTAGCCACTGGGATCTTTGCCCATTCTTCAAGACAAAACTGCTCCAGCTCCTTCAAGTTGGATGGGTTCCTGCTGGTGTACAGCAATCTTTAAAACTTCTTCAGGATTGGTGTGTCCCCTGTGGGACTGTTGAGCTAACGTAGGCTAATGCGATTAACATGAGGTTGTAAGTAACAAGGATGTTTTCCAGGACATAGATATATCTGATATTGGCAGAAAGCTTAAATTCTTGTTAATCTAACTGCACTGTCCAATTTACAGTAGCTATTACAGTGAAATAATACCATGCTATTGTTTGAGGAGAGTGCACAGTTTTGAACATGAAAAGTTATTAATAAACAAATTTGGCACATTTGGGCAGTCTTGATACAACATTTTGAACAGAAATGCAATGTTTCCTTGGATCACACTAAAACGTTGCACATACACTACTGCCATCTTGTGGCCAATATTTAAATTGCACCTGGGCTAGAATAATACATTATGGCCTTTCTCTTGCATTTCAAAGATGATGGTACAAAAAAAATACAAAACAAAGGTTGTTTTTATTTTGTATTATCTTCTACCAGATCTAATGGGTTATATTCTCCTACATTCCTTTCACATTTCCACAAACTACAAAGTGTTTCCTTTCAAATGGTATCAAGAATATGCATATCCTTGCATCAGGTCCTGAGCGACATACAGTTAGATTTGGGTATGTCATTTTAGGAGAACATTTAAATAAAAGGGGCAGATCCTTAATTAAGAAGTCATACCATTCTCAATTGGGATTGAGGTCTGGGCCTTGACTAGGCCATTCCAAGACATTTAAATGTTTCCCCTTAAACCAGGCGAGTGTTGCTTTAGCACTATGCTTAGGGTCATTGTCCTGCTGGAAGGTGAACCTCCGTCCCAGGCTCAAATCTCTGGAAGACTGAAACAGGTTTCCCTCCAGGATTTCCCTGTATTTAGTGCCATCCATCATTCCTTCATTTCTGACCAGTTTCCCAGTCCCTGCCGATGAAAAACATCCCCACAGCATTATGCTGCCACCACCATGCTTCAATGTAGGGATGGTGTCCTTGGGGTGATGTTGGGTTTGTGCCAGACATAGTGTTTTCCTTGATGGCCAAAAAGCTGAATTTTAGTCTCATCTGACCAGCGTACCTTCTTCCATATTTTTGAGGAGTCTTCCACATGCCTTTTGGTGAACACCAAACATGTTTGCTTATTCTTTTCTTTAAGCAATGGCTTTTTTTCTGGCCACTCTTCCGTAAAGCCCAGCTCTGTGGAGTGTACAGCTTAAAGTGGTCTTATGGACAGATACTCCAATCTCTGCCTTGGAGCTCTGCAGCTCCTTCAGGGTAATAGTCTCTTGGAACGCTGGTTCCTCTTCTGAAAGGCCCCAAATTCTGCAACACCACCAAGCAAACTGAGATCATATATGCTGAGATCATGTGACAGATCATGTGACACTTAGATTGCACACAGGTGGACTTTATTTAATTAATCATGTGACTAATGAAGGTAATTGGTTGCACCAGATCTTATTTAGGGGCATCATAGCAAAGGGGGTGAATACATACAGTTTTTACGTATAATTTTTTGGGGGAATCTTTTGAAACAAGTATTTTTTTTTCATTACTTCGACAGTTTGGACTATTTTGTCCATTACATGCAAAAAAAAATCAATTACAGCTCATAATGTTACAAAATAAGATTAATAATTAATGAATTAAGGGGGGTGAATATTTTTGGAAACCACTGTACATTCCAAATGACACCCTTACAGCACCTTTCCTAAAAATATATATTTTTAAAAATTATAAATATAAATTATAATCATTTTGATTTCCTGGTGATTTTACTTTACTTTTACTTTATTCTATGTCCAACAATGAAAATTAGACATAATTATAATTAATTATCTAACAGACAGGTTCTCCTCAGTGTTTGTATTTGTATTTATTATGGATCTTCGTGTGTGTGTGTGTGTGTGTGTGTGTGTGTGTGTGTGTGTGTGTGTGTGTGTGTGTGTGTGTGTGTGTGTGTGTGTGTGTGTGTGTGTGTGTGTGTGTGTGTGTGTGTGTGTGTGTGTGTGTGTGTGTGTGTGTGTGTGTGTGTGTGCCAATCTTTGTGTTGCTTCACACTCCCCACTGTTCCAGAAGGTGTTTTTAAATCTGTTTTTTAAATCTGACTCTACTGCTTTATCAGTTACCTGATGTGGAATAGAGTTCCATGTAGTCTTGACTCTGTGTAGTACTGTGGAATAGAGTTCCATGTAGTCATGGCTCTATGTAGTACTGTGGAATAGAGTTCCATGTAGTCATGGCTCTATGTAGTACTGTGGAATAGAGTTCCATGTAGTCATGGCTCTATGTAGTACTGTGGAATAGAGTTCCATGTAGTCATGGCTCTAAGTACTGTGGAATAAAGTTCCATGTAGTCATGGCTCTATGTAGTACTGTGGAATAGAGTTCCATGTAGTCATGGCTCTATGTAGTACTGTGGAATAGTGTTCCATGTAGTCATGGCTCTATGTAGTACTGTGGAATAGAGTGCCATGTAGTCATGGCTCTATGTAGTACTGTGGAATAGAGTTCCATGTAGTCATGACTCTATGTAGTACTGTGGAATAGAGTTCCATGTAGTCATGGCTCTATGTAGTACTGTGGAATAGAGTTCCATGTAGTCATGGCTCTATGTAGTACTGTGGAATAGAGGTCCATGTAGTCATGGCTCTATGTAGTACTGTGCACCTCCCATAGTCTGTTCTGGGCTTGGGGACTGTGAATAGACCTCTGGTGGCATGTCTTGTGGGGTATGCATGGGTGTCTGAGCTGTGTGCCAGTAGTTTAGACAGGCGGTAGTTTAGACAGACAGTTCGGTAGTTTAGACAGACAGCTCGGTAGTTTAGACAGACAGCTCGGTAGTTTAGACAGACAGCTCTGTAGTTTAGACAGGCTGTAGTTTAGACAAACAGCTCTGTAGTTTAGACAGACAGCTCGGTAGTTTAGACAGACAGCTCTGTAGTTTAGACAGGCTGTAGTTTAGACAGACAGCTCTGTAGTTTAGACAAGCAGCTCTGTAGTTTAGACAGACAGCTCGGTAGTTTAGACAGACAGCTCTGTAGTTTAGACAGGCTGTAGTTTAGACAGACAGCTCTGTAGTTTAGACAGACAGCTCGGTAGTTTAGACAGGCTGTAGTTTAGACAAACAGCTCTGTAGTTTAGACAGACAGCTCTGTAGTTTAGACAGACAGCTCTGTAGTTTAGACAGGCTGTAGTTTAGACAAACAGCTCTGTAGTTTAGACAGACAGCTCTGTAGTTTAGACAGACAGCTCTGTAGTTTAGACAGGCTGTAGTTTAGACAAACAGCTCTGTAGTTTAGACAGACAGCTCGGTAGTTTAGACAGACAGCTCTGTAGTTTAGACAGGCTGTAGTTTAGACAAACAGCTCTGTAGTTTAGACAGACAGCTCTGTAGTTTAGACAGACAGCTCTGTAGTTTAGACAGACAGATCTGTAGTTTAGACAGACAGCTCGGTAGTTTAGACAGACAGATCTGTAGTTTAGACAGACAGCTCGGTAGTTTAGACAGACAGCTCAGTAGTTTAGACAGACAGCTCTGTAGTTTAGACAGACAGATCTGTAGTTTAGACAAACAGCTCTGTAGTTTAGACAAACAGCTCTGTAGTTTAGACAAACAGCTCTGTAGTTTAGACAAACAGCTCTGTAGTTTAGACAGACAGATCTGTAGTTTAGACAAACAGCTCTGTAGTTTAGACAAACAGCTCTGTAGTTTAGACAAACAGCTCTGTAGTTTAGACAGACAGCTCGGTAGTTTAGACAGACAGCTCTGTAGTCTAGACAGACAGCTCTGTAGTTTAGACAGACAGCTCTGTAGTTTAGACAGACAGCTCTGTAGTTTAGACAGACAGCTCTGTAGTTTAGACAGACAGATCTGTAGTTTAGACAGGCTGTAGTTTAGACAAACAGCTCTGTAGTTTAGACAGACAGCTCTGTAGTTTAGACAGACAGCTCTGTAGTTTAGACAGGCTGTAGTTTAGACAAACAGCTCTGTAGTTTAGACAGACAGCTCTGTAGTTTAGACAGACAGCTCTGTAGTTTAGACAGGCTGTAGTTTAGACAAACAGCTCTGTAGTTTAGACAGACAGCTCGGTAGTTTAGACAGACAGCTCTGGAGTTTAGACAGGCTGTAGTTTAGACAAACAGCTCTGTAGTTTAGACAGACAGCTCTGTAGTTTAGACAGACAGCTCTGTAGTTTAGACAGACAGATCTGTAGTTTAGACAGACAGCTCGGTAGTTTAGACAGACAGATCTGTAGTTTAGACAGACAGCTCGGTAGTTTAGACAGACAGCTCAGTAGTTTAGACAGACAGCTCTGTAGTTTAGACAGACAGATCTGTAGTTTAGACAAACAGCTCTGTAGTTTAGACAAACAGCTCTGTAGTTTAGACAAACAGCTCTGTAGTTTAGACAAACAGCTCTGTAGTTTAGACAGACAGATCTGTAGTTTAGACAAACAGCTCTGTAGTTTAGACAAACAGCTCTGTAGTTTAGACAAACAGCTCTGTAGTTTAGACAGACAGCTCGGTAGTTTAGACAGACAGCTCTGTAGTCTAGACAGACAGCTCTGTAGTTTAGACAGACAGCTCTGTAGTTTAGACAGACAGCTCGGTAGTTTAGACAGGCTGTAGTTTAGACAAACAGCTCTGTAGTTTAGACAGACAGCTCTGTAGTTTAGACAGACAGCTCTGTAGTTTAGACAGACAGCTCTGTAGTTTAGACAGACAGCTCAGTAGTTTAGACAGACAGCTCGGTAGTTTAGACAGACAGCTCGGTAGTTTAGACAGACAGATCTGTAGTTTAGACAGACAGCTCTGTAGTTTACAGACAGCTCTGTAGTTTAGACAGACAGCTCGGTAGTTTAGACAGGCTGTAGTTTAGACAAACAGCTCTGTAGTTTAGACAGACAGCTCTGTAGTTTAGACAGACAGCTCTGTAGTTTAGACAGACAGCTCTGTAGTTTAGACAGACAGCTCAGTAGTTTAGACAGACAGCTCGGTAGTTTAGACAGACAGCTCGGTAGTTTAGACAGACAGCTCTGTAGTTTAGACAGACAGCTCAGTAGTTTAGACAGACAGCTCGGTAGTTTAGACAGACAGCTCGGTAGTTTAGACAGACAGCTCGGTAGTTTAGACAGGCTGTAGTTTAGACAAACAGCTCTGTAGTTTAGACAGACAGCTCTGTAGTTTAGACAGACAGCTCTGTAGTTTAGACAGACAGCTCTGTAGTTTAGACAGACAGCTCAGTAGTTTAGACAGACAGCTCGGTAGTTTAGACAGACAGCTCGGTAGTTTAGACAGACAGATCTGTAGTTTAGACAGACAGCTCTGTAGTTTACAGACAGCTCTGTAGTTTAGACAGACAGCTCGGTAGTTTAGACAGGCTGTAGTTTAGACAAACAGCTCTGTAGTTTAGACAGACAGCTCTGTAGTTTAGACAGACAGCTCTGTAGTTTAGACAGACAGCTCTGTAGTTTAGACAGACAGCTCAGTAGTTTAGACAGACAGCTCGGTAGTTTAGACAGACAGCTCGGTAGTTTAGACAGACAGCTCTGTAGTTTAGACAGACAGCTCAGTAGTTTAGACAGACAGCTCGGTAGTTTAGACAGACAGCTCTGTAGTTTAGACAGACAGCTCGGTAGTTTAGACAGGCTGTAGTTTAGACAAACAGCTCTGTAGTTTAGACAGACAGCTCGGTAGTTTAGACAGACAGATCTGTAGTTTAGACAGACAGCTCAGTAGTTTAGACAGACAGCTCGGTAGTTTAGACAGACAGCTCTGTAGTTTAGACAGACAGCTCGGTAGTTTAGACAGGCTGTAGTTTAGACAAACAGCTCGGTAGTTTAGACAGACAGATCTGTAGTTTAGACAAACAGCTCGGTAGTTTAGACAGACAGATCTGTAGTTTAGACAGACAGCTCGGTGCATTCAACAATACCTCTCATAAATAAAAGCAGTGATGAAGTCAATCTCTGCTCCACTTTGAGCCAGGAGAGACTGACATGCATATGATTAATATTAGCTCTCTGTGTACATCCAAGGGCCAGCCGTGCTGCCCTGTTCTGAGCCAATTGCAATTTTCCTAAGTCCTTTTTTGTGGCACCTGACCACACGACTGAACAGTAGTCAAGGTGCGACAAAACTAGGGCCTGTAGGACCTGCCTTGTTGATAGTGTTGTTAAGAAGGTAGAAACTAGGGCCTGTAGGACCTGACTTGTTGATAGTGTTGTTAAGAAGGTAGAAACTAGGGCCTGTAGGACCTGACTTGTTGATAGTGTTGTTAAGAAGGTAGAAACTAGGGCCTGTAGGACCTGACTTGTTGATAGTGTTGTTAAGAAGGTAGAAACTAGGGCCTGTAGGACCTGACTTGTTGATAGTGTTGTTAAGAAGGTAGAAACTAGGGCCTGTAGGACCTGCCTTGTTGATAGTGTTGTTAAGAAGGTAGAAACTAGGGCCTGTAGGACCTTGTTGATAGTGTTGTTAAGAAGGTAGAAACTAGGGCCTGTAGGACCTGCCTTGTTGATAGTGTTGTTAAGAAGGTAGAAACTAGGGCCTGTAGGACCTGCCTTGTTGATAGCGTTGTTAAGAAGGCAGAGCAGTGCTTTTTAATGGACAGACTTCTCTCCATTTTAACTACTACTGCATCAATATGATTTGAACATGAGTTTACAATCTAGTGTTTACTCCAAGCAGTTTAGTAATCTCAACTTGCTCAATTTCCACATGATTTATTACAAGATTTAGTTGAGGTTTAGGGTTTAGTGAGTGTTTTGTTCCAAAGTCAATGCTTTTAGTTTTAGACATATTTAGGGCTAACTTATTTCTCGCCACCCATTCTGAAACTAACTGCAGCTCTTTGTTGAGTGTTGCAGTAATTTCAGTTGCTGTAGTAGCTGACGTGTGTAGTGTTGAGTCATTTCAGTCACTATAGTAGCTGATGTGTGTAGTGTTGAGTCATTTCAGTCACTGTAGTAGCTGACGTGTGTAGTGTTGAGTCATTTCAGTCACTGTAGTAGCTGATGTGTGTAGTGTTGAGTCATTTCAGTCACTGTAGTAGCTGACGTGTGTAGTGTTGAGTCATTTCAGTCACTGTAGTAGCTGATGTGTGTAGTGTTGAATCATCCACATGTAACGGATGTGAAACGGCTAGCTTAGTTAGCGGCGTGCGCTAAATAGCGTTTCAATCGGTTACGTCACTTGCTCTGAGACCTTGAAGTAGTGTTTCCCCTTGCTTTGCAAGGGCCGCGGCTTTTGTGGAGTGATGGGTAACTACGCTTCGTGGGTGACTGTTGTCGTTGTGTGCAGAAGGTCCCTGGTTCGCGCCCGGCTATGGGCGTGGGGACGGTTTAAAAGTATACTGTTACACACATACATAGACACTCTGGCTTCACTCAAAGTCAGTGGCATGTTGTCAATTTCTGTTGTCAATTTGTTTACTGTAAAATAGCATTGAATCTGGTCAAACACAATTTTTTCCAGAAGTTTTCTAAGGGTTGGTAACAGGCTGATTGGTCAGCTGTTTGAGCCAGTAAAGGATTCTTAATAGTTTTTTGGAAAGCTGGCAGGTTCTCCTCAGTGTTTAATTGTCTCTTGTTGCTAATGGTAGTATAATGTAATCCCTCATGTGTAAATATTGACTTCATCAGGGACCCAGTAGAATTATAGTCTGGAGCTAAATCCTCCATTTTGTCTTCCAGTTTGTCCCAAATGACATTCTATTCCCTATATAGTGCACTACTTTTGAGCAGAGCCCTATGGACCCCCTATGGGCCCTCATCAGAAGTAGTGCACTATAAAGGGAATAGGGTATAATTTGGGATTGCAACCCTTCTAGGCTGGAAGTTCTGGGGGTTTAGTTCTCTGATGGGGCTTCATGGAGCCTCATTCTCTGCAAACCCAGATGGTAGCCTGTCCCCTGACAACTCTAAGCTGTTTCACTCTACCTGCAGGTGTATTTGCCAACCAAATCCTCTCTCTCTCTCTCTCTCTCTCTCTCTCTCTCTCTCTCTCTCTCTCTCTCTCTCTCTCTCTCTCTCTCTCTCTCTCTCTCTCTCTCTCTAGCCTCCCTCTCTCTCTCTCTCTCTCTCTCTCTAGCCTCCCTCTCTCTCTCTCCAGTCTCCCCTCTCTCTCTCCCTCCCTCTAGTCTCTCTCTCTCCCTCTCTCTAGTCTCCCTATATCTCTTTCTCTCTCTCCCTCTCTCTAGTCTCCCTATATCTCTTTCTCTCTCTCTTTCTCTCTCTCTCCCTCTCTCTCTCTCTCTAGTCTCCCTATATCTCTTTCTCTCTCTCCCTCTCTCTAGTCTCCCTATATCTCTTTCTCTCTCTCTTTCTCTCTCTCTCCCTCTCTCTCTCTCTCTAGTCTCCCTATATCTCTTTCTCTCTCTCCCTCTCTCTAGTCTCCCTATATCTCTTTCTCTCTCTCTTTCTCTCTCTCTCCCTCTCTCTCTCTCTCTAGTCTCCCTATATCTCTTTCTCTCTCTCCCTCTCTCTAGTCTCCCTATATCTCTTTCTCTCCCTCTCTCTAGTCTCCCTATATCTCTCTCTCTCTTTCTCTCTCTCTCTCTCTAGTCTCTCCTATATCTCTTTCTCTCTCTCCCTCTCTCTAGTCTCCCTATATCTCTTTCTCTCTCTCTTTCTCTCTCTCTCCCTCTCTCTCTCTCTCTAGTCTCTCTCCCTCGCTCTCTCTCTCTAGTCTCCCTCTCTCTAGTCTCTCTCTCTCTCTCTCTCTCTCTCTCTCTCTCTCTCCCTCCCTCTCTCTCTAGTCTCTCTCTCTAGTCTCTCTCTCTCTTTCTAGTCTCTCTCTCTCTAGTCTCTCTCTCTAGTCTCACTCTCTAGTGTCTCTCTAGTCTCTCTCTCTAGTCTCTCTCTCTAGTCTCTCTCTCTAGTCTCTCTCTCTCTAGTCTCTCTCTCTAGTCTCTCTCTCTAGTCTCTCTCTCTAGTCTCTCTCTCTAGTGTCTCTCTAGTCTCTCTCTCTAGTCTCTCTCTCTAGTCTCTCTCTCTAGTCTCTCTCTCTCTAGTCTCTCTCTCTAGTCTCTCTCTATCTCCCCCCCTCTCCGCAGGTCTGTTTGTGTTCAGCCTGTTTGCCAACCAAGTCTCTCTGTCTTCCCCTGCAGGTGTGTTTGCATTCGGCCTTTTTGCAACAGACATCTTTGTGAACGCTGGCCAGGTAGTGACAGGTAACCTGGCGCCGTACTTCCTGTCTGTGTGTAAGCCCAACTACACCGGCACCGAGTGTCGCTTCAACCACCAGTTCATCTCCAACGGTAACATCTGTACCGGCAGCCCGGTCGTCGTGGAGAAGGCTCGACGCTCCTTCCCTTCCAAAGACGCGTCGCTCAGCGTCTACTCAGCTGTCTACGTCACGGTGAGTTTTACTAACCCTAACCCTAACCCTCGCTCAGTGTCTACTCAGCTGTCTACGTCACGGTGAGTTTTACTAACCCTAACCCTCGCTCAGCGTCTACTCAGCTGTCTACGTCACGGTGAGTTTTACTAACCCTAACCCTCGCTCAGCGTCTACTCAGCTGTCTACGTCACGGTGAGTTTTACTAACCCTAACCCTAACCCTCGCTCAGTGTCTACTCAGCTGTCTACGTCATGGTGAGTTTTACTAACCCTAACCCTCGCTCAGCGTCTACTCAGCTGTCTACGTCACGGTGAGTTTTACTAACCCTAACCCTCGCTCAGCGTCTACTCAGCTGTCTACGTCACTGTGAGTTTTACTAACCCTAACCCTAACCCTCGCTCAGCGTCTACTCGGCTGTCTATGTCACGGTGAGTTTTACTAACCCTCGCTCAGCGTCTACTCAGCTGTCTACGTCACGGTGAGTTTTACTAACCCTAACCTCACCCTCACTCACCCTCACGGTGAGTTTTACTAACCCTAACCCTCGCTCAGCGTCTACTCAGCTGTCTACGTCTACGGGAGAGTGAATGCTCAGGAGAGAGGGGGTGTGGTAGGGGAGAGTGAATGCTCAGGAGAGAGGGGAGTGTGGCAGGGGAGAGTGAATGCTCAGGAGAGAGGGGAGTGTGGTAGGGGAGAGTGAATGCTCAGGAGAGAGGGGAGTGTGGTAGGGGAGAGTGAATGCTCAGGAGAGAGGGGAGTGTGGCAGGGTAGAGTGAATGCTCAGGAGAGAGAGGAGTGTGGTAGGGGAGAGTGAATGCTCAGGAGATAGAGGGGAGTGTGGCAGGGGAGAGTGAATGCTCAGGAGAGAGAGGAGTGTGGTAGGGGAGAGTGAATGCTCAGGAGAGAGAGGAGTGTGGCAGGTGAGAGTGAATGCTCAGGAGAGAGAGGAGTGTGGCAGGGGAGAGTGAATGCTCAGTAGAGAGAGGAGTGTGGTAGGTGAGAGAGTGAATGCTCTGGAGAGAGGGGAGTGTGGCAGGGGAGAGTGAATGCTCAGGAGATAGAGGGGAGTGTGGC
>NC_060188.1:97233109-97240938 GCF_021184085.1 Oncorhynchus gorbuscha
CCAGGTGAAAGATATGATTCCTTACTGATGTCACTTGTTAAATCCACTTCAGCCAGTGTAGATGAATTGGAGGAGACGGGGTTAGAGGTGGAAGAGATGTAAACCTTGAGGCAATAGATACATGGATTGTTTATTTATGCCCTCCAGAGAGTGAATGGGGAAGATACAATATTTAAGTCCCTTTATACGGGGTATGGTAGTAGGTTCCAGGTGCACCGGTTTGAATGTGTCAAGAACTGCAACGCTGCTGGGTTTTTCATGCTCAATAGTTTCCTGTGTGTATCAAGAACTCTCCACCACCCTAAGGACATCCAGCCAACTGCTGGAAGCATTGGACATCTTGTAGAGTCCGTGCCCTGACCAACTGAGGCTGTTCTGAGGGATTAATGGGGTGAAACTTGAGTTTCAAGATTAGCAAAGTGTTCCTAATGTTTTGTATAGTCAGTGTAGATTATTTTATCACCATCACTCTGGTGTTTATTGTTTTATTATATTTTTATTTTGAACTAAAGCAACTGTAGCTATATTTACCTATCACAAGTTGATTAGGTATCCGGGTTAGCTCCAGTTTTCCTGAACCTGACCCAGTTTGTTTAGGCATCAGGGTTAGCTCCAGTTTTCCTAAACCTGACCCAGTTTGATTAGGTATCAGGGTTAGCTCCAGTTTTCCTGAAGACGACCCAGTTTGTTTAGGCATCAGGGTTAGCTCCAGTTTTCCTGAACCTGACCCAGTTTGTTTAGGCATCAGGGTTAGCTCCAGTTTTCCTAAAGACCACCCAGTTTGATTAGGTATCAGGACTAGCTCCAGTTTTCCTGAAGACCACCCAGTTTGATTAGGTATCAGGACTAGCTCCAGTTTTCCTGAAGACCACCCAGTTTGATTAGGTATCAGGGTTAGCTCCAATTTTCCTGAAGACCACCCAGTTTGATTAGGTATCAGGGTTAACTCCAGTTTTCCTGAAGACCACCCAGTTTTCATTAGGTATCAGGGTTAGCTCCAGTTTTCCTGAAGACCACCCAGTTTTCATTAGGTATCAGGGTTAACTCCAGTTTTCCTGAAGACCACCCAGTTTTCATTAGGTATCAGGGTTAGCTCCAGTTTTCCCGAAGACCACCCAGTTTTCATTAGGTATCAGGGTAAGCTCCAGTTTTCCTGAAGACAGTTCGGAGATGAAAGGTGAAGTCAGTTAGTGGCAGAGGATGGTCAGGTCCAGCTGCACTGTGCCTCATTACATGCACCACTAAATACATTACTGTACTACATTACCTCCATCGTCTCTATGACAACTGGCCCCACCATCTTTTGAGAGGCTTCTCTTTCCTCTCTGGCGACTCAAACTCAGTTTTTTTCTCTGATTTAGCGTTTGCTAAACACTGCTTTCAGAAAGTATTCATACCCCTTGACTTATTCCACATTCCACACACCCCCTCACCCATCTATACACAATGATAATGACAAAGTGAAAATGTTTTTAGGAATGTTTTATCATTTATTGAAAATTAAATACAGAAATATCTCATTTACATAATTATTCACACCCCTGAGTCAATACTTTGTAGAAGCACCTTTGGCGGCAATTACAGCTTTGAGTCATCTTGGAAATGTCTGTGTCAGCTTTATACATATGGATTTGGGGATTTTCTCCCATTCTTCCTTGCGGATTTTTCTCAAAATCTGTTAAATTAAATTGCGAGTGGCGGTGAACGAAAACCTTAAAGTCTTTGCACAGATTTTCTATTTGATTCAAGTCTTTTGCCACTAAAGGACTTTCATAGTCTTGTCCTGTAGCCATTCCAGCTCTGGCTGTATTCTTGGGGTCATTGTCTTGGGACTTAAATCTCCCCAGTCTAAAGTCACTCTGAAGCAGGTTTTCATCAAGGATTTGCCTCTAATTTGGCTCCATCTATTTTTCCCACTATCCTTGCCAGTCTCTCAGTCCCTGCTACCGAACAGCATCCCCATAGCATGATGCTGCCACCACCATGCTTCACCGTAGGTATGATGTTAGTTGGGTGATGAGCTATGTTTTACTTCAGACATAGCGCTTTGCTTTCAGGCCAAGGAGTTTCATTTTATTATATCTCATCAGACCACAGTCTTTCACGTGTATTCTTGCAAACTCCAGATGTGCTGTCATGGGAGTGACTGAGTGGCTTCAGTCTGGCTACTCTCCCATAAAGCCCAGATTGGTGAAGTGCTGTAGAGACTGTTGTTCTTTTGGCAGGTTCTCCCATCTTAGCCAAGGAACTCTGTAGTTATGTCAGAGTGGTCATTGGGTTCTAGGTCACCTTCCTGATCAAGGTCCTTCTTGCCCAGTTGCTCAGTTTGGTTGGACGTCAAGCTCTAGGCAGGAAAGTCTGGAAATGTCCATATTTTTTTCAATTTCCCAATGATGGAGACCCCTGTGCTCTTGGAAACATTCAACTCTCTAGACCCTTCCCCAGATACATATATATATGCCTCATCACAATTCTATCATGGAGAGCTATGGATAGTTCCTTGGACTGACATGCTCTGTCAACTGTTGGACCTTATATAGACGGGTGTGTTTCTTTCTAAATCACGTCCAAACAATTAAATTGGCCACAGCTGGACTCCAATCAAGTTGTAGTGACATCTCATGGATGATCAAAGGATAATGGGATAATAATAATAATAAAGGATAATAATAAAGGATAATGGGATAATAATAAAGGATAATGGGATAATAATAAAGGATAATGGGATGATGGGATAATAATAAAGGATAATGGGATGATGGGATAATAATAAAGGATAATGGGATAATAATAAAGGATAATGGGATAATAATACAGGATAATGGAATAATGGGATAATAATAAAGGATAATGGGACGATGGGATAATAATAAATGATAATGGGAAATAATAAAGGATAATGGGATAATAATAAAGGGTAATGGGATGATGGGATAATAATAAAGGATGATGGGATAATAATAAAGGGTAATGGGATGATGGGATAATAATAAAGGATAATGGGATGATGGGATAATAATAAAGGATGATGGGATAATAATAAAGGATAATGGGATAATGATAAAGGATAATGGGACGATGGGATAATAATAAAGGATAATGGGATAATAATAAAGGATAATGGGATAATAATAAAGGGTAATGGGATGATGGGATAATAATAAAGGATAATGGGATGATGGGATAATAATAAAGGATGATGGGATAATAATAAAGGATGATGGGATAATAATAAAGGATGATGGGATAATAATAAAGGGTAATGGGATGATGGGATAATAATAAAGGATAATAATAAAGGGTAATGGGATGATGGGATAATAATAAAGGATGATGGGATAATAATAAAGGATAATGGGATAATAATAAAGGATAATGTGATAATAATAAAGGACAATGACACCTGAGCTCCATTTGGAGTGTCATAGCAAAGAGGTGGGAAAACTCAGATATTCCTACAAACATGTTTTGAGTCTTTATGAGGTATTGCATTTAGATGGGTGAGAAAATATATATTTAATTCCATTTTTTAAATTGTTTTATCCGTAACACGAAGATATGTGAAATGAGTCAAGGGATATGAATACAGTCAGATTGCCATTATTGAAGTAATTTGTGGCAAAATGAGGGGTCTTGTACAAAAACAAAGTCCTCAGTGATTGGATCATATCTAACCAATCAGAGTATCAAAGCCAATAACGTAGCTTTACCCACAATTGTTCTGACTCAGGCCCAACCCATCAGTGTCTGGAACCAATCAGACAGTCTAGGAAGTATGTTCCTTTCTAGAAATCTTAGGGGAGGTACTCAGATACAGACTAATTCCAGAGAAGAAACTAATGTCCTTGGCTGTGGCAAAGCGTTTCTGGTCCGGAGCCAAAGGAGTTTGGGAAGGCAGGCGACATCAAAACCACATCTCGCAACGTCTGGCCAAACCACAATTCTAACAGTCTGGACCATAGACATAATACAATGGAGGCTGCTGAGGGGAGGACGGCTCATAATAATGTCTGGAACGCAGTCAATGGAACTGTACCGAACCTGGTTTGCATGTGGCTGATACTATTCCATTTGTATTTGGTTTATTATGGATCCCCATTAGTTGGGGTTTATTATGGATCCCCATTAGTTGGGGTTTATTATGGATCCCCATTAGTTGGGGTTTATTATGGATCCCCATTAGTTGGGGTTTATTATGGATCCCCATTAGTTGGGGTTTATTATGGATCCCCATTAGTTGGGGTTTATTATGGATCCCCATTAGTTGGGGTTTATTATGGATCCCCATTAGTTGGGGTTTATTATGGATCCCCATTAGTTGGGGTTTATTATGGATCCCCATTAGTTGGGGGTTTATTATGGATCCCCATTAGTTGGGGTTTATTATGGATCCCCATTAGTTGGGGTTTATTATGGATCCCCATTAGTTGGGGTTTATTATGGATCCCCATTAGTTGGGGTTTATTATGGATCCCCATTAGTTGGGGTTTATTATGGATCCCCATTAGTTGGGGTTTATTATGGATCCCCATTAGTTGGGGTTTATTATGGATCCCCATTAGTTGGGGTTTATTATGGATCCCCATTAGTTGGGGTTTATTATGGATCCCCATTAGTTGGGGTTTATTATGGATCCCCATTAGTTGGGTTTTTATTATGGATCCCCATTAGTTGGGGTTTATTATGGATCCCCATTAGTTGGGGTTTATTATGGATCCCCATTAGTTGGGGTTTATTATGGATCCCCATTAGTTGGGGTTTATTATGGATCCCCATTAGTTGGGGTTTATTATGGATCCCCATTAGTTGGGGTTTATTATGGATCCCCATTAGTTGGGGTTTATTATGGATCCCCATTAGTTGGGGTTTATTATGGATCCCCATTAGTTGGGGTTTATTATGGATCCCCATTAGTTGGGGTTTATTATGGATCCCCATTAGTTGGGGGTTTATTATGGATCCCCATTAGTTGGGGTTTATTGGATCCCCATTAGTTGGGGTTTATTATGGATCCCCATTAGTTGGGGTTTATTATGGATCCCCATTAGTTGGGGTTTATTATGGATCCCCATTAGTTGGGGTTTATTATGGATCCCCATTAGTTGGGGTTTATTATGGATCCCCATTAGTTGGGGTTTATTATGGATCCCCATTAGTTGGGGTTTATTATGGATCCCCATTAGTTGGGGTTTATTATGGATCCCCATTAGTTGGGGTTTATTATGGATCCCCATTAGTTGGGGTTTATTATGGATCCCCATTAGTTGGGGTTTATTATGGATCCCCATTAGTTGGGGTTTATTATGGATCCCCATTAGTTGGGGTTTATTATGGATCCCCATTAGTTGGGGTTTATTATGGATCCCCATTAGTTGGGGTTTATTATGGATCCCCATTAGTTGGGGTTTATTATGTTGGGGTTTATTATCCCCATTAGTTGGGGTTTATTATGGATCCCCCATTAGTTGGGGTTTATTATGGATCCCCATTAGTTGGGGTTTATTATGGATCCCCATTAGTTGGGGTTTATTATGGATCCCCATTAGTTGGGGTTTATTATGGATCCCCATTAGTTGGGGTTTATTATGGATCCCCATTAGTTGGGGTTTATTATGGATCCCCATTAGTTGGGGTTTATTATGGATCCCCATTAGTTGGGGTTTATTATGGATCCCCATTAGTTCCTGCCAAGGAAGCAGCTATTCTTCCTGTGGTTTATTATGGATCCCCATTAGTTCCTGCCAAGGTAGCAGCTATTCTTCCTGTGGTTTATTATGGATCCCCATTAGTTCCTGCCAAGGTAGCAGCTATTCTTCCTGGAGTCTGGCAGAAATAAGCACAATTACACAATTAAAAAAAACATTACAATACATTCATTACAGCATTCACAACAGATAAGTGTGAGCCCTCAGGCCCATACTCCAATAACACATATCTACATTACAACACAAAAACGTGTGTACATGTGTGTTTAGTGTGTATGTTTTCATGTGTGTGTGTATGCATGTGTCTGTGCCTAGGGTTTGGATTGCAGGAAGGCCATTGACTCCATTCCAACCATGACTCCCTCGTCCTCCTCCTCCTTGTCCTCCTCATCCTCGTCCACCTCCTCCTCGTCCGCCACCTCTTTGTCCGCCTCCTCCTCCTCCTCCTCGCCTCGCCTCCTCCTCTTACTCCTCCCCTCCTCATCCTCGGTCCTCTTCCCCTCTCGTTCCTCCTCCGTCTCCTCTCCTCTCGTCCCCGCCTGCCCTCCTCCTCCTCCTTGTTCGTTCTCCGTCCGCCTCTCGTCTCTCCTCATCCGTCTCTCGTCCTCCTCCTCCTCAGCGCCTCCTCCTCCTCCCCGCCCGCCTCCTCTCGTACTCCTCCCTCGTCCTCCTCCTCCTCGTTCGTCTCTCGTCCACTCCCCGTCCACTCGTCCGCCTCCTACCGCCCGCCCTCTCGTACTCTCCTTCCTTCCTTGTTCCGCTTCTGTCCATCTCCCCTCTCGTACTCCTCCTCCGTACTCCTCCTCCTTCGTCCTCCTCCTCGTCCTCCTCCTCCCTCTCCTCCTCGCCCGCCTCCTCCTCGTCCTCCTCCTCCTCCTCCTCCTTGTCCTCCTCCTCCTCGTCCTCCTCCTCCTCGTCCGCCCACCTCTTTGTCCGCCTCCTCCTCCTCCTCCTCCTCGCCCGCCTCCTCCTCATCTCTCCTCCTCTTCCTTCTCCTTGTCCTCCTCCTCCTCGTCCTCCTCCTCCTCGTCCGCCACCTCTTTGTCCGCCTCCTCCTCCTCCTCCTCCTCCTCGCCCGCCTCCTCCTCGTACTCCTCCTCCCTCCTCGTCCTCGTCCTCCTCCTCCGCGTCCTCCCTCGTCCTCCTCCTCCTCGTCCGCCACATCTCGTCCGCCTCCTCCTCCTCCTCGCCCGCCTCCTCCTCGTACTCCTCCTCCTCGTCCTCCTCCTCATCCGTCTCCTCGTCCTCCTCCTCCTCTCGTGCGCCTCCTCCTCCTCTCGCCCGCTCTCCTCCTCGTACTCCTCCTCCTCATCCTCCTCCTCCTCTCGTTCGTCTCCTCGTCCGCCTCCTCGTCCACCTCGTCCGCCTCCTACTCGCCCGCCTCCTCCTCGTACTCCTCCTCCTCGTCCGCCTCCTCCTCGTCCTCCTCCTCGTCCGCCTCCTCCTCGTCCGCCTCCTCGTCCGCCTCCTTCTCCTCGTCCGCCTCCTCCTCGTCCTCCTCCTCGTCCGCCTCCTTCTCCTCGTCCGCCTCCTCCTCATCCTCCTCCTCGTCTGCCTCTTCCACGTCCTCCTCCTCCTCGTTTCTCCTCCTCCTCATCCTCCTCCTCGTCCGCCTCCTTCTCGTCCGCCTCCTCCTCCTCATCCTCCTCCTCGTCCTTGCCTCCTCCTCCTTGTCCTCCTCCTCCTCCTCCTTGTCCTCCTCTTCCTCGTCCTCCTCCTCAGCCTCAACTCACTGCACTTCTACTGCAGAGAGTAGAAGAAGTGCCCGGCAAAGACAATAGGAGACAGCAGTTTGTGGTGGCAGAGAATAGAAGAAGTGCCAGGCAAAGACAATAGGAGACAGCAGTTTGTGGTGACAGAGAGCAGAAGAAGTGCCAGGCAAAGACAATAGGAGACAGCAGTTTGTGGTGACAGAGAATAGAAGAAGTGCCAGGCAAAGACAATAGGAGACAGCAGTTTGTGGTGACAGAGAATAGAAGAAGTGCCAGGCAAAGACAATAGGAGACAGCAGTTTGTGGTGGCAGAGAGTAGAAGAAGTGCCAGGCAAAGACAATAGGAGACAGCAGTTTGTGGTGACAGAGAATAGAAGAAGTGCCAGGCAAAGACAATAGGAGACAGCAGTTT
>NC_060188.1:97241038-97253897 GCF_021184085.1 Oncorhynchus gorbuscha
CATGACAGTCTAAAGTCACTCTGAAGCAGGTTTTCATCAAGGATTTGCCTCTAATTTGGCTCCATCTATTTTTCCCACTATCCTTGCCAGTCTCTCAGTCCCTGCTACCGAACAGCATCCCCATAGCATGATGCTGCCACCACCATGCTTCACCGTAGGTATGATGTTAGTTGGGTGATGAGCTATGTTTTACTTCAGACATAGCGCTTTGCTTTCAGGCCAAGGAGTTTCATTTTATTATATCTCATCAGACCACAGTCTTTCACGTGTATTCTTGCAAACTCCAGATGTGCTGTCATGGGAGTGACTGAGTGGCTTCAGTCTGGCTACTCTCCCATAAAGCCCAGATTGGTGAAGTGCTGTAGAGACTGTTGTTCTTTTGGCAGGTTCTCCCATCTTAGCCAAGGAACTCTGTAGTTATGTCAGAGTGGTCATTGGGTTCTAGGTCACCTTCCTGATCAAGGTCCTTCTTGCCCAGTTGCTCAGTTTGGTTGGACGTCAAGCTCTAGGCAGGAAAGTCTGGAAATGTCCATATTTTTTTCAATTTCCCAATGATGGAGACCCCTGTGCTCTTGGAAACATTCAACTCTCTAGACCCTTCCCCAGATACATATATATATGCCTCATCACAATTCTATCATGGAGAGCTCCGGATAGTTCCTAGGACTGACATGCTCTGTCAACTGTTGGACCTTATATAGACGGGTGTGTTTCTTTCTAAATCACGTCCAAACAATTAAATTGGCCACAGCTGGACTCCAATCAAGTTGTAGTGACATCTCATGGATAAGGATAATGGGATAATTATAATAATAAAGGATAATAATAAAGGATAATGGGATAATAATAAAGGATAATGGGATGATGGGATAATAATAAAGGATAATGGGATAATAATAAAGATAATGGGATGATGGGATAATAATAAAGGAAAATGGGATGATGGGATAATAATAAAGGATAATGGGATAATAATAAAGATAATGGGATGATGGGATAATAATAAAGGAAAATGGGATAATAATAAAGGATAATGGGATAATAATAAAGGATGATGGGATAATAATAAAGGATAATGGGATAATAATAAAGGATAATGGGATAATAATAAAGGATAATGGGATAATAATAAATGATAATGGGATAATACTAAATGATAATGGGATAATAATAAAGGATAATGGGATAATAATAAAGGATAATGGGACAATAATAAAGGATAAAGCAATAATAATATAGGATAATGTGATAATAATATATGCTATTTGATAATGGAATGATGGGATAATAATAAAGGATAATGGGATAATAATACAGGATAATGGAATAATGGGATAATAATAAAGGATAATGGGAAAATAATAAAGGATAATGGGATAATGATAAAGGATAATGGGACGATGGGATAATAATAAAGGATAATGGGATAATAATAAAGGATAATGGGATAATAATAAAGGGTAATGGGATGATGGGATAATAATAAAGGATAATGGGATAATAATAAAGGGTAATGGGATGATGGGATAATAATAAAGGATGATGGGATAATAATAAAGGATAATGGGATGATGGGATAATAATAAAGGATGATGGGATAATAATAAAGGATGATGGGATAATAATAAAGGATGATGGGATAATAATAAAGGATAATGGGATAATAATAAAGGATAATGGGATAATAATAAAGGATAATGGGACAATAATCAAGGATAAAGCAATAATAATATAGGATAATGTGATAATAATATATGCTATTTGGTAATGGAATGATGGGATAATAATAAAGGATAATGGGATAATAATACAGGATAATGGAATAATGGGATAATAATAAAGGATAATGGGACGATGGGATAATAATAAAGGATAATGGGAAAATAATAAAGGATAATGGGATAATGATAAAGGATAATGGGACGATGGGATAATAATAAAGGATAATGGGATAATAATAATAATAAAGGATAATGGGATAATAATAAAGGGTAATGGGATGATGGGATAATAATAAAGGATAATGGGATAATAATAAAGGGTAATGGGATGATGGGATAATAATAAAGGAAAATGGGATAATAATAAAGGGTAATGGGATGATGGGATAATAATAAAGGATGATGGGATAATAATAAAGGATGATGGGATAATAATAAAGGATAATGGGATAATAATAAAGGACAATGACACCTGAGCTCCATTTGGAGTGTCATAGCAAAGAGGTGGGAAAACTCAGATATTCCTACAAACATGTTTTGAGTCATTATGAGGTATTGCATTTAGATGGGTGAGAAAATATATATTTAATTCCATTTTTTTAATTGTTTTATCCGTAACACGAAGATATGTGAAATGAGTCAAGGGATATGAATACAGTCAGATTGCCATTATTGAAGTAATTTGTGGCGAAATGAGGGGTCTTGTACAAAAACAAAGTCCTCAGTGATTGGATCATATCTAACCAATCAGAGTATCAAAGCCAATAACGTAGCTTTACCCACAATTGTTCTGACTCAGGCCCAACCCATCAGTGTCTGGAACCAATCAGACAGTCTAGGAAGTATGTTCCTTTCTAGAAATCTTAGGGGAGGTACTCAGATACAGACTAATTCCAGAGAAGAAACTAATGTCCTTGGCTGTGGCAAAGCGTTTCTGGTCCGGAGCCAAAGGAGTTTGGGAAGGCAGGCGACATCAAAACCACATCTCGCAAAGTCTGGCCAAACCACAATTCTAACAGTCTGGACCATAGACATAATACAATGGAGGCTGCTGAGGGGAGGACGGCTCATAATAATGGCTGGAACGCAGTCAATGGAACTGTACCGAACCTGGTTTGCATGTGGCTGATACTATTCCATTTGTATTTGGTTTATTATGGATCCCCATTAGTTGGGGTTTATTATGGATCCCCATTAGTTGGGGTTTATTATGGATCCCCATTAGTTGGGGTTTATTATGGATCCCCATTAGTTGGGGTTTATTATGGATCCCCATTAGTTGGGGTTTATTATGGATCCCCATTAGTTGGGGTTTATTATGGATCCCCATTAGTTGGGGTTTATTATGGATCCCCATTAGTTGGGGTTTATTATGGATCCCCATTAGTTGGGGTTTATTATGGATCCCCATTAGTTGGGGTTTATTATGGATCCCCATTAGTTGGGGTTTATTATGGATCCCCATTAGTTGGGGTTTATTATGGATCCCCATTAGTTGGGGTTTATTATGGATCCCCATTAGTTGGGGTTTATTATGGATCCCCATTAGTTGGGGTTTATTATGGATCCCCATTAGTTGGGGTTTATTATGGATCCCCATTAGTTGGGGTTTATTATGGATCCCCATTAGTTGGGGTTTATTATGGATCCCCATTAGTTGGGGTTTATTATGGATCCCCATTAGTTGGGGTTTATTATGGATCCCCATTAGTTGGGGTTTATTATGGATCCCCATTAGTTGGGGTTTATTATGGATCCCCATTAGTTGGGGTTTATTATGGATCCCCATTAGTTGGGGTTTATTATGGATCCCCATTAGTTGGGGTTTATTATGGATCCCCATTAGTTGGGGTTTATTATGGATCCCCATTAGTTGGGGTTTTCATTATGGATCCCCATTAGTTGGGGTTTATTATGGATCCCCATTAGTTGGGGTTTATTATGGATCCCCATTAGTTGGGGTTTATTATGGATCCTCATTAGTTGGGGTTATTAAGGGATCCCACAGTTGGGGTTTATTATGGATCCCCATTAGTTGGGGTTTACGGTGGATCCCCATTAGTTGGGTTTATTATGGATCCCCATTAGTTGGGGTTTATTATGGATCCCCATTAGTTGGGGTTTATTATGGATCCTCATTAGTTGGGGTTTATTATGGATCCCCATTAGTTGGGGTTTATTATGGATCCCCATTAGTTGGGGTTTATTATGGATCCCCATTAGTTGGGGTTTATTATGGATCCCCATTAGTTGGGGTTTATTATGGATCCCCATTAGTTGGGGTTTATTATGGATCCCCATTAGTTGGGGTTTATTATGGATCCCCATTAGTTGGGGTTTATTATGGATCCCCATTAGTTGGGGTTTATTATGGATCCCCATTAGTTGGGGTTTATTATGGATCCCCATTAGTTGGGGTTTATTATGGATCCCCATTAGTTGGGGTTTATTATGGATCCCCATTAGTTGGGGTTTATTATGGATCCCCATTAGTTGGGGTTTATTATGGATCCCCATTAGTTGGGGTTTATTATGGATCCCCATTAGTTGGGGTTTATTATGGATCCCCATTAGTTGGGGTTTATTATGGATCCCCATTAGTTGGGGTTTATTATGGATCCCCATTAGTTGGGGTTTATTATGGATCCCCATTAGTTGGGGTTTATTATGGATCCCCATTAGTTGGGGTTTATTATGGATCCCCATTAGTTGGGGTTTATTATGGATCCCCATTAGTTGGGGTTTATTATGGATCCCCATTAGTTGGGGTTTATTATGGATCCCCATTAGTTGGGGTTTATTATGGATCCCCATTAGTTGGGGTTTATTATGGATCCCCATTAGTTGGGGTTTATTATGGATCCCCATTAGTTGGGGTTTATTATGGATCCCCATTAGTTGGGGTTTATTATGGATCCCCATTAGTTGGGGTTTATTATGGATCCCCATTAGTTGGGGTTTATTATGGATCCCCATTAGTTGGGGTTTATTATGGATCCCCATTAGTTGGGGTTTATTATGGATCCCCATTAGTTGGGGTTTATTATGGATCCCCATTAGTTGGGGTTTATTATGGATCCCCATTAGTTGGGGTTTATTATGGATCCCCATTAGTTGGGGTTTATTATGGATCCCCATTAGTTGGGGTTTATTATGGATCCCCATTAGTTGGGGTTTATTATGGATCCCCATTAGTTGGGGTTTATTATGGATCCCCATTAGTTGGGGTTTATTATGGATCCCCATTAGTTGGGGTTTATTATGGATCCCCATTAGTTGGGGTTTATTATGGATCCCCATTAGTTGGGGTTTATTATGGATCCCCATTAGTTGGGGTTTATTATGGATCCCCATTAGTTGGGGTTTATTATGGATCCCCATTAGTTGGGGTTTATTATGGATCCCCATTAGTTGGGGTTTATTATGGATCCCCATTAGTTGGGGTTTATTATGGATCCCCATTAGTTGGGGTTTATTATGGATCCCCATTAGTTGGGGTTTATTATGGATCCCCATTAGTTGGGGTTTATTATGGATCCCCATTAGTTGGGGTTTATTATGGATCCCCATTAGTTGGGGTTTATTATGGATCCCCATTAGTTGGGGTTTATTATGGATCCCCATTAGTTGGGGTTTATTATGGATCCCCATTAGTTGGGGTTTATTATGGATCCCCATTAGTTGGGGTTTATTATGGATCCCCATTAGTTGGGGTTTATTATGGATCCCCATTAGTTGGGGTTTATTATGGATCCCCATTAGTTGGGGTTTATTATGGATCCCCATTAGTTGGGGTTTATTATGGATCCCCATTAGTTGGGGTTTATTATGGATCCCCATTAGTTGGGGTTTATTATGGATCCCCATTAGTTGGGGTTTATTATGGATCCCCATTAGTTGGGGTTTATTATGGATCCCCATTAGTTGGGGTTTATTATGGATCCCCATTAGTTGGGGTTTATTATGGATCCCCATTAGTTGGGGTTTATTATGGATCCCCATTAGTTGGGGTTTATTATGGATCCCCATTAGTTGGGGTTTATTATGGATCCCCATTAGTTGGGGTTTATTATGGATCCCCATTAGTTGGGGTTTATTATGGATCCCCATTAGTTGGGGTTTATTATGGATCCCCATTAGTTGGGGTTTATTATGGATCCCCATTAGTTGGGGTTTATTATGGATCCCCATTAGTTGGGGTTTATTATGGATCCCCATTAGTTGGGGTTTATTATGGATCCCCATTAGTTGGGGTTTATTATGGATCCCCATTAGTTGGGGTTTATTATGGATCCCCATTAGTTGGGAAGCAGCTATTCTTCCTGTGGTTTATTATGATCCCCATTAGTTCTGCCAAGGTAGCAGCTATTCTTCCTGTGGTTTATTATGGATCCCCATTAGTTCCTGCCAAGGTAGTGCTATTCTTCCTGGAGTCTGGCAGAAATAAGACAATTACACAATTAAAAAAACATTACAATACATTCATTACAGCATTCACAACAGACTAAGTGTGAGCCCTCAGGCCCATACTCAATAACACATATCTACATTACAACACAAAATCCGTGTGTACATGTGTGTTTAGTGTGTATGTTTTCATGTGTGTGTATGCATGTGTCTGTGCCTAGGGTTTGGATTGCAGGAAGGCCATTGACTCCATTCCAATCATGACTCCTCGTCCTCCCTCCTCCTTGTCCTCCTCATCCTCGTCCACCTCCTCCTCGTCCGCCACCTCTTTGTCCGCCTCCTCCTCCTCCTCCTCCGCCCGCCTCCTCCTCTTACTCCTCCCTCCTCATCTCGTCCTCCTCCTCTCGTCCCTCCTCCTCCTCCTCGTCCTCCTTCCTCTCGTCCGCTCTCGCCCTCCTCCTCCTCCTTGTTCGTCTCCTCGTCCACTCCTTGCCCTTCCCTCCTCATCCGTCTCCTCGTCCTCCTCCTCCCTCGTTCGCCTTCTCCTCCTCCTACTTCCCGCCTCCTCCTCGTACTCCTCCCCCTCGTCCTCCCTTCCTCCTCGTTCGTCTCTCGTCCACCTCCCCGTCCACCTCGTCCCCTCCTACTCGCCCGCCTCCTCCTCAGATTCTCCTCCTTGTCCGTCTCTCGTCCACCTCCCTCCTCAGTACTCCTCCTCCTCAGATTCCTTCCTCCTTCGTCTCCTCTGTCCTCCTCCTCCTCTCCTCCTCGCCCGCCTCCTCCCCTCGTCCTCCTCCTCCCTCCTCCCTCCTTGTCCTCCTCCTCCTCGTCCTCCTCCTCCCCTCGTCCGCCACCTCTTTGTCCGCCTCCTCCTCCTCCCTCCTCCCCTCGCCCGCCTCCTCCTCATCCCCTCTCCCTCCTCTTCCTTCTCCTTTGTCCTCCTCCTCCTCGTCCTCCTGCTCCTCGTCAACCACCTCTTTGTCCGCTCCTCCTCCTCCTCCCTCCTCCCGCCCCGCCTCCTCCTCGTACTCCCTCCTCCTCTCGTCCTCGTCCTCCTCCTCCGCGTCCTCCCCCTCGTCCTCCTCCCTCCTTGTCCGCTGACATCTCGTCCGCCTCCTCCTCCTCCCTCGCCCGCCTCCTCCTCAGTACTCCTCCTCCTCGTCCTCCTCCCCATCCGTCTCCTCGTCCTCCTCCTCCTCGTGCGCCTCCTCCTCCTCCGTCCCGCCTCCTCTCGTCCTCCTCCTCCTCATCCCTCCTCCCTCCTCAATTCCCGTCTCCTCGTCCGCTCCTCGTCCACCTCGTCCACCTCCTATCAGCCCGCCTCCTCCAGATCCTCCTCCTCGTCCGCCTCCTCCTCGTCCTCCTCTCGTCCGCCCCTCCTCGTCCGCCTCCTCGTCCGCCTCCTTCTCCTGCGTCCGCCTCCTCCTCGTTCTTCCTCTCAATCCTCAACCTTCTTCCCTCGTCCGCCTCTCCCTTATCCTCCTCTGTCTGCCTCCCACGCTCCCCTCCTCCTCGTTCCTCCTCTCCTCATCCTCCTCTCGTCCGCCTCCTTCTCGTCCTCTCCTCCTCATCCTCCTCCTCGTCCTTGCCTCCTCCTCCTTGTCCTCCTCCTCCTCCTTGTCCTCCTCTTCCTCGTCCTCCTCCTCAGCCTCAACTCACTGCACTCTACTGCAGAGTAGAAGAAGTGCCCGCAAAGACAATAGGAGACAGCAGTCAGGTGGCAGAGAATAGAAGAAGTGCCCGGCAAAGACAATAGGAGACAGCAGGTTGTGGTGACAGAGAATAGAAGAAGTGCCAGGCAAAGACAATAGGAGACAGCAGTTTGTGGTGACAGAGAATAGAAGAAGTGCCATGCAAAGACAATAGGAGACAGCAGTTTGTGGTGAATAGAAGAAGTGCCAGGCAAAGACAATAGGAGACAGCAGTTTGTGGTGGCAGAGAGTAGAAGAAGCAGGCAAAGACATAGGAGACAGCAGTTTGTGGTGACAGAGAATAGAAGAAGTGCCAGGCAAAGACAATAGGAGACAGCAGTTTGTGGTGGCAGAGAGTAGAAGAAGTGCCAGGCAAAGACAATAGGGAGACAGTTTATTGGTGACAGAGAATAGAAGAAGTGCCAGGCAAAGACAATAGGAGACAGCAGTTTGTGGTGACAGAGAATAGAAGAAGTGCCAGGCAAAGACAATAGGAGACAGCAGTTTGTGGTGACAGAGAATAGAAGAAGTGCCAGGCAAAGACAATAGGAGACAGCAGTTTGTGGTGGCAGAGAATAGAAGAAGTGCCAGGCAAAGACAATAGGAGACAGCAGTTTGTGGTGGCAGAGAATAGAAGAAGTGCCAGGCAAAGACAATAGGAGACAGCAGTTTGTGGTGGCAGAGAATAGAAGAAGTGCCAGGCAAAGACAATAGGAGACAGCAGTTTGTGGTGGCAGAGAATAGAAGAAGTGCCAGGCAAAGACAATAGGAGACAGCAGTTTGTGGTGACAGAGAGCAGAAGAAGTGCCAGGCAAAGACAATAGGAGACAGCAGTTTGTGGTGGCAGAGAATAGAAGAAGTGCCAGGCAAAGACAATAGGAGACAGCAGTTTGTGGTGACAGAGAATAGAAGAAGTGCCAGGCAAAGACAATAGGAGACAGCAGTTTGTGGTGGCAGAATAGAAGGAAGTGCAGGCAAAGACAATAGAAGGACAGCAGTTTGTGGTGACAGAGAATAGAAAGAGTACCCGGCAAGAGACAAATACGGAGACAGCAGTTTGGTGGCAGAGAATAGAAGTGCCAGGCAGAACCAATAAAGAAACAACCAGTTTGGACATGAGAATAGAAGAAGTGCCAGGCAAAGACAATAGGAGTACAGTAACAGTAGGAATTTAGTGCAAAGACAATAGGAGACAGAAGTTTGTGGTGGCAGAGAATAGAAGAAGTGCCAGGCAAAGACAATAGGAGACAGCAGTTTGTGGTGGCAGAGAATAGAAGAAGTGCCAGGCAAAGACAATAGGAGACAGCAGTTTGTGGTGACAGAGAATAGAAGAAGTGCCAGGCAAAGACAATAGGAGACAGCAGTTTGTGGTGACAGAGAGCAGAAGAAGTGCCAGGCAAAGACAATAGGAGACAGCAGTTTGTGGTGGCAGAGAATAGAAGAAGTGCCAGGCAAAGACAATAGGAGACAGCAGTTTGTGGTGACAGAGAGCAGAAGAAGTGCCAGGCAAAGACAATAGGAGACAGCAGTTTGTGGTGGCAGAGAATAGAAGAAGTGCCAGGCAAAGACAATAGGAGACAGCAGTTTGTGGTGGCAGAGAATAGAAAAGTGCCAGGCAAAGACAATAGGAGACAGCAGTTTGCCCAGGTGACAGAGAATAGAAGAAGTGCCAGGCAAAGACAATAGGGAGACAGCAGTTTGTGGTGACAGAGAATAGAAGAAGTGCCAGGCAAAGACAATAGAGACAGCAGTTTGTGGTGGCAGAGAGCAGAAGAAGTGCCAGGCAAAGACAATAGGAGACGGTTTGTGGTGGCAGAGAATAGAAGAAGTGCCAGGCAAAGACAATAGAGACAGCAGTTTGTGGTGACAGAGAATAGAAGAAGTGCCAGGCAAAGACAATAGGAGACAGCAGTTTGTGGTGGCAGAGAATAGAAGAAGTGCCAGGCAAAGACAATAGGAGACAGTTTGTGGTGACAGAGAATTTGTGGTGACAGAGAATAGAAGAAGTGCCAGGCAAAGACAATAGGAGACAGCAGTTTGTGGTGGCAGAGAGAACAGAAGAAGTGCCACAAAGACAATAGGAGACAGCAGTTTGTGGTGACAGAGAATAGAAGAAGTGCCAGGCAAAGACAATAGGAGACAGCAGTTTGTGGTGACAGAGAATAGAAGAAGTGCCAGCAAAGACAATAGGAGACAGCAGTTTGTGGTGGCAGAGAATAGAAGAAGTGCCAGGCAAAAGACAATAGGAGACAGCAGTTTGTGGTGACAGAGAATAGAAGAAGTGCGTTCGGCAAAGACAATAGGAGACAGCAGTTTGTGGTGGCAGAGAATAGAAGAAGTGCCAGGCAAAGACAATAGGAGACAGCAGTTTGTGGTGACAGAATAGAAGAAGTGCCAGGCAAAGACAATAGGAGACAGCAGTTTGTGGTGGACAGAGAATAGAAGAAGTGCCAGGCAAAGACAATAGGAGACAGCAGTTTGGTGACAGAGAATAGAAGAAGTGCCAGGCAAAGACAATAGGAGACAGCAGTTTGTGGTGACAGAGAGCAGAAGAAGTGCCAGGCAAAGACAATAGGAGACAGCAGTTTGTGGTGACAGAGAATAGAAGAAGTGCCAGGCAAAGACAATAGAGACAGCAGTTTGTAGGTGACAGAGAATAGAAGAAGTGCCAGGCAAAGACAATAGGAGACAGCAGTTTGGGTGACAGAGAATAGAAGAAGTGCCAGGCAAAGACAATAGGAGACAGCAGTTTGTGGTGACAGAGAATAGAAGAAGTGCCAGGCAAAGACAATAGGAGACAGCAGTTTGTGGTGGCAGAGAATAGAAGAAGTGCCAGGCAAAGACAATAGGAGACAGCAGTTTGTGGTGACAGAGAATAGAAGAAGTGCCAGGCAAAGACAATAGGAGACAGCAGTTTGTGGTGACAGAGAATAGAAGAAGTGCCAGGCAAAGACAATAGGAGACAGCAGTTTGTGGTGACAGAACAGAAGAAGTGCCAGGCAAAGACAATAGGAGACAGCAGCCCAGGTGACAGAGAATAGAAGAAGTGCCAGGCAAAGACAATAGGAGACAGCAGTTTGTGGTGACAGAGAATAGAAGAAGTGCCAGGCAAAGACAATAGGAGACAGCAGTTTGTGGTGGCAGAGAATAGAAGAAGTGCCAGGCAAAGACAATAGGAGACAGTTTGTGGTGACAGAGAATAGAAGAAGTGCCAGGCAAAGACAATAGGAGACAGCAGTTTGTGGTGGCAGAGAATAGAAGAAGCCAGGCAAAGACAATAGGAGACAGCAGTTTGTGGTGACAGAGAATAGAAGAAGTGCCAGGCAAAGACAATAGGAGACAGCAGTTTGTGGTGACAGAGAATAGAAGAAGTGCCAGGCAAAGACAATAGGAGACAGCAGTTTGTGGTGACAGAGAATAGAAGAAGTGCCAGGCAAAGACAATAGGAGACAGCAGTTTGTGGTGACAGAGAAGGAAGAATCAGCAAAGACAATAGGAGACAGCAGTTTGTAGACAGAGAATAGAAGAAGTGCCAGGCAAAGACAATAGGAGACAGCAGCTGGTGGCAGAGAATAGAAGAAGTGCCAGGCAAAGACAATAGGAGACAGCAGTTTGTGGTGACAGAGAATAGAAGAAGTGCCAGGCAAAGACAATAGGAGACAGCAGTTTGTGGTGGCAGAGAATAGAAGAAGTGCCAGGCAAAGACAATAGGAGACAGCAGTTTCAGGTGGCAGAGAATAGAAGAAGTGCCAGGCAAAGACAATAGGAGACAGCAGTTTGTGGTGACAGAGAATAGAAGAAGTGCCAGGCAAAGACAATAGGAGACAGCAGTTTGTGGTGGCAGAGAATAGAAGAAGTGCCAGGCAAAGACAATAGGAGATGGTGCAGCTCAGGTGACAGAGAGTAGAAGAAGTGCCAGGCAAAGACAATAGGAGACAGCAGGTTTGTGGTGGCAGAGAATAGAAGAAGTGCCAGGCAAAGACAATAGGAGACAGCAGTTTGTGGTGCAGAGAATAGAAGAAGTGCCAGGCAAAGACAATAGAGACAGCAGTTTGTGGTGGCAGAGAATAGAAGAAGTGCCAGGCAAAGACAATAGGAGACAGCAGTTTGTGGTGACAGAGAATAGAAGAAGTGCCAGGCAAAGACAATAGGGACAGTGTCAGGTGACAGAGAGCAGAAGAAGTGCCAGGCAAAGACAATAGGAGACAGCAGTTTGTGGTGACAGAGAATAGAAGAAGTGCCAGGCAAAGACAATAGGAGACAGCAGTTTGTGGTGACAGAGAATAGAAGAAGTGCCAGGCAAAGACAATAGGAGACAGCAGCCCAGGTGACAGAGAATAGAAGAAGTGCCAGGCAAAGACAATAGGAGACAGCAGTTTGTGGTGACAGGAGAGCAGAAGAAGTGCCAGGGCAAAGACAATAGGAGACAGCAGTTTGTGGTGACAGAGAATAGAAGAAGTGCCAGGCAGACAATGTTAGAGACAGCAGCTCAGGTGACAGAGAGCAGAAGAAGAAGGACTGGCTATATCCGCACTCAGATGGCAGCCCTTGCTTTCTAGTGTATTACACCAGGGTCACCAAGTAGTGCACTAAAAATGAATAAAAGAGCTAGGAATGTAACTACTGCAGCCTGTACACCACAAACATCTGTTGTAGAGCTCTAGCCTGTACACCACAAACATCTGTTGTAGAGCTCTAGCCTGTACACCACAAACATCTGTTGTAGAGCTCTAGCCTGTACACCACAAACATCTGTTGTAGAACTACAGCCTGTACACCACAAACATCTGTTGTAGAACTACAGCCTGTACACCACAAACATCTGTTGTAGAACTACAGCCTGTACACCACAAACATCTGTTGTAGAACTACAGCCTGTACACCACAAACATCTGTTGTAGAACTACAGCCTGTACACCACAAACATCTGTTGTAGAACTACAGCCTGTACACCACAAACATCTGTTGTAGAACTGCAGCCTTACAGACAGGCATTCCCTGAGAGAGAGGGTATTTCCCTGAACACAGCCTGGCTGTGTG